>NC_064567.1:105780115-105981142 GCF_937001465.1 Orcinus orca | reverse complement strand
AGGCCAGTACCAGTCCAGGTGTAGTCCCCCAAAGCTTCCTACTTCCAAGCGTTACGTAGGCTTGTATATCCACTTGCTTGGGTTGCCCTGGCATTCGTGCCAACAAGTTGAGTGGTTTAAGCCCTAGGCTCTCTCTTCTGGCAAGAATGTGCCTAAAAATCTCCACCTCTGGTTTGGTGGCCCCTAAAAATTCCCAGTCAGTTTTGGTGAGGGGACACTTGGTGACAGTGTTGTCTTTCGAAGTGAGTAGTTCCGTTACCGACGATACTTTGCTCCCCATACATTATTTATAAGGTTTCCCTGTTTGTATGTGCAAACTATTTGTGTGTATATTTGGAGAAATACATTGTACAGGCCTCTTTTTTATTTCTTCCACACACCCTAGAGATGTCATAGAGGCGGTAAATGTGTCCAACTTTTTGAGAAATTGGAACAATCAAGACTTACCTGTATGGAATGCTGTTAACGATGTCAATTCCCGCGACAGTACCTTTCATCTGACACACTTAGGGACTGTTAACAGATTAAAAGTAGTAAAAGACGCGGATAGAGAGAATTTTCATTATCTTGTGCACTGAAATCTTGGATTTTCGTTGGTTTGAATGGGCCTGAAAATGTATTTTTTTTAGTAGGGACATAGAAGCCTCTAGTGGTATTCTTAATAAAGCAAGGTGAGTTATAAGCAATCATCTGATGGAGGGTAAATGTACCACAGTCCAGTTTAAGAAAAATACAATATAAAAGTCTTACCATGGAAGAAAATCTTTATATGATCTTTTGTAAAAAAAAAAAAAAAAAAGCTTCAAGAAACATAAAGACATGACACCATGTTCAGTTTAAAGTCAGTGACTTGTAAGCAAGGCAAAGCAAAGACAGTCTGATTAAGGCCGTTGCATTGTTGTGGCATTTTTTAGGTCTCACCCATTTCTGTGGCCTTTTTAGAACCTAAGCTTCTAGGGCACAGGGAACTTCATCTTGACGTAGGGCTGAGCAAATGCACGGAGCATTTCTCAATAAGTAGGCATTAAATTCTTAGTCCAGAAGGGGCCTTGAGATGCCCTCTCTTTACTCCTTGGTAGAACTGTTTTAACCATCCCCCGAAAACAGATTTTTTTCTTTAAATCTCAAAATTCAGAGATTCCACAATCAGAACTTCCTTCTCATATTGCCATGTGGTCTGCTGTGGGCATCTGTCGAATGGTGTGAACTCTGCGTGGGGAGTCTGGCCTACCCTCGAGGCCCATGGTTTGGGCTGCGGTGGTGCCATGCTGTGCTCAGGGGCCTTCTTTTTGGGAAGTCTGGGCTCCAGTGAGCCTTGGTCATGCTCTTTTATGGAACCTTGGGTGCTAGACCACTCTGACCCTCAGTCTCATTTGCAGGTTCTGGGGAGGATTAAATGAGCTCATGTGATATCCAGGTGACTGAGGCAGAGTCGGCTCGGGATGAATCTTTGCTTCGTTTTCATTAGCTGCGGAGAAGACGATGACAGCTTGGTGCCTCTCCAACTTTAATATGGGTATGCCTCTCTTGGGGATCTTGTTAAATGCAGGCTGGTATTCAGTAGTTCTGGGTGGGGCCTGGATTCTGTGCTTCTAACAAGCTCCTAGGTGACGGTGACGCTGAGGGCAAGGGTTTGGCACCTGCGTTTCTCCCTTTCCGGAAGAGCAGGATGTCTGCCGCACCCCCACCCGAGAGGAGCAAACATCCGCAACGTGACTACTAGGAACCAGCTTCCCTCACAGGCAAGGGACCTGTACCACTGCTCCCAACCATTCTGTCTGAGGCGCAGCAAGCCAAAACACTGAAATGCTGAGGTTTGCAGCAAAGAGGAGGTTTATTCACAGGGCAGCCAAGCGAGGACGTGACGTGACAATAGGTCTCAAATCTGCCTCCCCAAAGGCAAGGGGCTTTGGGTATCTGTGGGATAAAGAATAAAGAAGCAGGGCAGTATGAGGCATGGGGAGCGTGAGGAAAGGTGATTGGAAAAAGGTGTGCTCATCATTGTTCTGAGCTGGCGTAACTAGGCTACAGGCCTCGGCACATTCTCAGGCTGGAGTTGGGGAAAACAGGAGCAGAATGGAAGATGACAGCGTGTGAAGGAGGTGTGGTGTCCATA
Organism: Orcinus orca; assembly: GCF_937001465.1. NCBI lineage: Eukaryota > Metazoa > Chordata > Mammalia > Artiodactyla > Delphinidae > Orcinus > Orcinus orca. Next base: position 105,979,026 of record NC_064567.1, on the reverse strand, counting down.
GGTTCGGGGTCTGACGTGCTTCCTGCTGAAGCACCGATGCCCATCAAAGCCGTAAATGGGGTGCTGGGGAAAACAGGAGCAGAATGGAAGATGACAGCGTGTGAGGGAGGTGTGGTGTCCATAGGTTCGGGGTCTGACGTGCTTCCTGCTGAAGCACCGACGCCCGCCAAAGCCGTAAATGGGGTGCAGGGGAAAACAGGAGCAGAATGGAAGATGACAGCGTATGAAGGAGGTGTGGTGTCCATAGGTTCGGGGTCTGACGTGCTTCCTGCTGAAGCACCGACGCCCGCCAAAGCCGTAAATGGGGTGCTGGGGAAAACAGGAGCAGAATGGAAGATGACAGCGTATGAAGGAGGTGTGGTGTCCATAGGTTCGGGGTCTGACGTGCTTCCTGCTGAAGCACCGATGCCCGCCAAAGCCGTAAATGGGGTGCTGGGGAAAACAGGAGCAGAATGGAAGATGACAGCGTGTGAAGGAGGTGTGGTGTCCATAGGTTCGGGGTCTGACGTGCTTCCTGCTGAAGCACCGACGCCCGCCAAAGCCGTAAATGGGGTGCTGGGGAAAACAGGAGCAGAATGGAAGATGACAGCGTATGAAGGAGGTGTGGTGTCCATAGGTTCGGGGTCTGACGTGCTTCCTGCTGAAGCACCGATGCCCGCCAAAGCCGTAAATGGGGTGCTGGGGAAAACAGGAGCAGAATGGAAGAGGACAGCATGTGAAGGAGGTGTGGTGTCCATAGCTTCCATATTAGAGGTACTGCCTGCCTGATCTGAGAGCAGAGAGTGAAAGTGGGAGAGCCTCTTCCTAGATTCTAACTCCTCTGAATTTATAGCACTGGCTCTGCCTGGCTTTATGACATATCCATTGTACGTGTCACAGAGAAAGAGCGGGCGGGGCAGGGGGTGAGGCAGGGGTCACATGCAAGCCCAGCTCGTGGCTTAACCCCGGCCCAAAGGCAAAGGGCGGGGCCCCTTCTGGACTTTCTAGTGGCTGGGACGTCTGGCTGTGGGTGGCAGGTGTTTGGCACCAGCTGGGCCACCATGCGGAGACTGTTGGGGACTGTGGAAGCCTCCTCCAGAGCTCACCCTTCCTGGGGACTGGCTCTGCAGGCCCCTCAGCCCTGCGTATGTACCGGCCAGGCCTTCCCCACCACGGGGCCCAGAGGCCAGAGCCTGCTCAGACCTGAGGGCAGGAGGCAGCCAGAGCTTACCAGGGTGTGGGCCACCTCGTCCGGAGACCTCCCCAGCTCCTCTGCGAGACCTGGAGACAGGATCGCCTTCTCCAGGGCTGCTCAGCTGCCAGCATCACCATGAGCCAGGTGGCCAAGGTTTCTGAGCAGGAGATGCAGAGCCCTGATCCGACTGGATGCTGCAGCCCACGATGTCCCTTCCTGGCAGATAGGTTCTTTCTTCACTTCTTGTTTGAAATTTGGTAAAAGAACATTTAACCCTTGGCCTGTCCTTCAGGGTATATAGATGGTAGTGGCTTAGCCGGGATTCGATCCAAGCCTGTGTGATTCCAGAGCTTGTGCTCTGGACTGTGGTGCCTCCTTATCGTATATGCTTCATGTGTTACTTGTTTTTTTTTTTCTTGTAGTCCTTATGGTACTTAGCCCTAAGTGCCATACCTGTAACGAACAGCTACACTGCCCTGTAGGAGGTCTTCTTTTGTTCAACGCCTGAATTGGTCATCCACCACACTGTGTTCTAATCTCAGAAGATACAGGTCAGGGACCACCAGTTGTCAGCATGGCACCATTCCATATTTCGAATTGAGGCTTGAAGCCCGTATTTTCCCTTTGTCTAGTTTGAAGGATCCAGATATGTAAAGATGATATTCTAGATAAATCATGGGCTATCCTGAAAGAAATTCACCAGTGAATTGTTCCGTATGGATTAGAAGCCAGCTTCTCTGGCCTTCCTGGAGTATATCCAGTAAGGCGTCTCATTCATGTCTAGAAAGCAACTATATCATTTATGGCAACTTCAGCGTGGAGCGATGTGTTGGTATAAAGTACGATCAACACAATTTGGTCATTGTGAGTATGACAGCTGGGTCCACTCTTTACTACACATATGTAACTCTAGGGATTCTTATGCCCAAGGGAGGAGACGTACTCTTGGCTGTCTAGGACAAGGGAAGCATGTGTTGTTATTCAGGAGCTGGAAGCTTCAGCATGACAGGTAGGAATTGAACAATCGTGGTCTATACATCACTTGACCTTGCTTAAAACTTGTTTCTTTGGCTTGCTTCATTGGAGTGTTTTCTCCCTCCTGGGCTGACATTGTCTGTTATGTATCACGCATGAGACATATAGAAGTTTCAGAACCCAAAATCATATAGATCAGTAAAAATGTATATATATATGTATATATATATAAATCTATTGAAACTCACACTGGGCTTAATTCATATATTCCAAAATCAGTTTGACCCTCTGCTCATGAGATTCTTTTTATGGTATGTCCCAGCAAATCTGGGCTTCCATCCCCAATAAATTTTGGGGTTGAAGGACGCAAAAGCTTTTGCTCAGACCTAAATTCTGTCTGAAGAAAAGGGAAATATTATAAGCCCTTTGTAACCTCTCCAAGAGCAGAAATGATTTACAGCTGTGGCATTGAACCATAATTCCTCGATCTCATTTGAGAAGAGTTCAGTTAGAAACAGTGTCTTGATTTTTGTTTCTTTTGTTTCTTCCCTGTTTTCTTGTCTTGCTTACCAACAATCCATTGTAATTCATCAGTTAGTATGGCAGCAGGCTGAGTGTTCCCTGGAGCTCATTAAATGAAGTGTTTTTCCTAAAATGACGTTTGTCTCCTTGTTTTCAGCCCCTCTTCTTTCCTCTGCCCTTGACTATAACCAGAGCTCAGCAAAAGCTGAGTGACTTTGTGCAGACCTTACTTAGGCTCAGCCTTTTTTTCTTCATTATTTTATTCATGGCTCCTCCGTTTCATTGTTTGCCTTCTCGAAATGTGTTGAAATCTTTCTGTGGTTGATGACTTCCAAAATATCTTGGCTTTTATTGGTTGATTAATTTTGGTATTTCTACAGTTTTATTTAGATATGGTTTCAGGAGGAACAGAAAGTAAATATATTTCCTAGTCTGCCATCTTGAGCTGAAAATCCCTGTGGATTTTAGCATCCAATGTTCCCATGGGAAAACACCCAACCATGGCCTTAATAGATGTAACACTCAAGATTTCAGCTTTTCTTGAGCAATCACTAAGGATTTCATATGTGGTCATTTCTAATGGGGAAATTATAACTATCTCATGACGTTGATTTGAGGATTAAATTAGATAATGAACATGAAAATGCTTTGTAAGATTTAAAAATCTGTAAAAGTGTTTTTTGTTATTATTTGATTTGTTGCTATTTCAGCTTCACTTGACAGTTGTTTATGACCTTGCCTATGTGAGAAAATGCCCTCTGGGTTATTTTTTTGAAAGCCAGAATGTATTTTTCAACAGCTCAATGGAACTGGCATCATTTGTGAAGGTTAAGGGTGAAGGGGTAAATGTTTCTTGACACCTATCACTTTACAGTGTTTTCAGGAACTAACTGACTCATGTATTCCTCTTCCAAATTTGGTTGAGGACCTCCTACCAGCCACATGCTTTACGTCAGGTGTTGGAAAGCATTTTCTGGATTTTAAATATCTTAGGCTTTGTGGGCCATATAGAGTTTCTGTAGCTTCTCCTCCTCTTTCCTCTTCAACAAGCTTTCTAAACGTGAGAACCATTATTAGCTCACAGTCCCACAGATCCAGGCTGAGAGCCTGATTTGATTCGTGGCCATTATTTGCCAATTCCTGCTCTGCGTCTTCACTGAGGAGGGGGACCATGTTTGAGTAATCAGTTCTTTGAATCAACTGTTGGTCTTCTGGGCCTTGTCCTTGCTCTCCTACAGTCTCTAATCAGCGTGGCATCCAGAGAGATCTTGTTAAAACATAAGTCAGATCATGTCACTCAAATTTCTTCAATGGCTTCTTCACAGAAAATGCAAAGTCCTCAGAGTGCCTCCACAGACCTAGAAATCTGGGTGTCTGTTTCCTCTCTGACTGTTTCCTTCTCCTCTCCAATTTGCTCGCTCTGTTTTCCACACGCTGACATCCTTTCTGCTCCTTGGATAGTCCAAGCCTACTCTTGCCTCATTGACTTTCTGTCGCAGGCCAGCCGCAGAAAGAGGATTTCACCGCCCAGGGTCAGAAGGGAAGGGGTAAGGAACTGAAGTAGCACCGACGAATGGGGTCAGAAGCCCATGGGTCAGAAGGCTGCAATGAGAAGCCTAGTCACCGCAACAAAGAATAGACCCCCGCTCGCCGAAACTAGAGAAAGCTCGCATGCAGCAATGAAGACCCAATGCAGCCAAAAATAAATAAATAAAAAATAAAGTATAGAATCTTAAAAAAAATCTATAAAGAATATTACAAGAATAGAATCACAGGCCAGTTTCTCCTTTGAACATGCATGCAAAATGTGTAAAGAGAAGCACAAACTATATCCATGGTATGTAAAACAATCATATATCAGAATCAAAGTAGCTTTATTCTTCTGGCAATGCAAGGTTGCTTTAATGTCCAAACGTGAAACTGATCCCAGGAATGAATTAGAGTGGGAGAAAAGTCATTTAAAACAGAAATCTTGGGACTTCCCTGGTGGTCCAGTGTTTAGAACATGGCGCGTTCACTGCTGGGGCCCTGGGGTCCAATCCCAGGTCAGGGAACTAAGATCCTGCAAGACATGAGGCAGGGCCCCGAAAAAAAAAAAGGAAAGAAAGAAGTCTTAACCAGGAGAAGCACAAGATCGAATAAACATAACAGATAACACCTTATGAAAAGTAGGTGAAGATTATGGAATATTCTAAGATTTAAAACAAAAAGAAACTTTTAAAGATTCAAAAGGATGTGACAAATATTGTACATAGGCCAAAATAAAATGAAATAAAATATACAAATGATGGGAGCCCAAAATTCCAGATGCCCAAGTCCTGTCTCTGAAGATTCTCATTCAATGGGTTCAGGATTTCCTCCTTATTTAAAAACCTACAGGTGATTCTGGTACGATTCACAGACACAATGTAAAGCTTCTCCTTTACAGGAAAGAATACCAGATTATTTTGTTATCTTGTAGTTATACTAACAGGTTGTACTATTGACGGATAAGTCTGCTGTGAAAATGCACCCCCACTAGGGATAAAAAAGGAACTAGTAGTCTCTACTGCTACTTGGTGGCAGCACGCATGTATTGCAAGGGCAATTATTGTAGCAATCCAAATTAGTGGAACATTTTAGAATTGGAAGACGACATACAGATCATCTAGTCAAGCTTCCAACTATTATAGTTGTGAAAACTAAGGCCCATATAAATGAAATGATTTATCTCCAAAGAGCATTAGTGAAAGTATGAAATAAAAAATATCTCTGAACTTTTAATTTAGTGCTGTTTTTATTAATCTCAAGTATTAGCTTAAACTTCAGTGTGACAGATTTGGGATTGAATTCCTGCTCACGTTTACTGATTGCGTGTCTTTTAGTAAGTTACTAAAACACTTTTTTTTTAAATAGACGTATTTAATTATTTATCTTTGGCTGCCTAGGCTCTTCGTTGCTGTGCACGGGCTTTCCCTAGTTGCGGTGGGCGGGGGCTACTCTTTGTTGCAGTACGCGGGCTTCTCATTGTGGTGGCTTCTCGTTGTTGCTGAGCACGGGGTCTAGGTGCGTGGGCTTCAGTAGTTGTGGTTCACGGGCTCTAGCACGCAGGCTCAGTAGTTGTGGCACATGGTCTTAGTTGCTCCGCGGCATGTGGGATCTTCCCGGACCCGGGCTCAAACGTGTGTCCCGTGCACTGGCAGGTGGATCCTTAACCAGTGCGCCCACAGGGAAGCCCTACTAATACACTTTTAACTTTGCTTTTCACGTATGTAAAATGGTGAGCCTTGACTGATATAGAATATGAGATAACCTAGCACTGTTCTTAACACATATATGTAGTTAAAACTTTTTGGCTCTCATCCCTCTTAAACAGCCTCTATCCTCTTAATAATGAATGTGTCTTTCAGCTAGCAGAGCACCCCAGAGCTGACCACATTCTGGCAAGAGATATAGGATTCTTTTTCTTACTGGGGGTTCTTTATACCTGATAGTTGAAGTGCACTTAAACATGAACAACTCTTGTTTATACTGTAGTAATGGATTTGATGGACGAATTTTAGAAAGTAATATGCAGGAATTGAGCTGCCTTACCCTCAAGAAATATAATTCGATAGTGGTGGCTAGAACGATAAACAGTGTTTGGACAGGGAGTCCATATTGGATGTGAACTTCCTGTACTCCCATTCGTCTATTAAGAATAAAGAGAATCCTTTCAAAATGTGTTTTAAAGGGCAGTTATTTCTTTCTGCCTCATTTAAGTTACGTGCAAGAAAAAGACAATCTCCTGCATCCTTGTTTAATAGGCTTTTAATATAAAGCAGATAATTTTTTGCAACATTTCCCAAACTTTTCATTATCGAATTGGCTGAGGCTTCTCAACGATTATCATTTCACAACAATATCTCCATCTTCAGCTTCTTTCAATGAATTGGCCTAATAGATGTGCCATTAAAACAGAGCTTCACTCTCAACGTATTTTTAATTTTGTATTCAAACAGTATGAAGGATTCAGCCATAACAGTGAGTGGATTTCTGATACATGCTACATGATGGATGCAACTAAGTGAAAGAAGGCTACATATTGTATGGTTCCATTTATATGAAATGTCCAGCAGTGGCAAATCCATACACACAGAAAAGATTCTACATTCGTGGTTGCCAGGGGTTTGGAAGAGAGGGAAATAGGGAATGACTCCTTAAAATGGGTGTAGGTTTCCTCTTGGTTGATGAAGATGTTTTGCAGCTCGGCAGTGGTGATAGTTGCACAACACTGTGACAGTAGTAAATTCCACTGAATGGTACAGTGAATTGTAAAATGATCCAAATGGTGAATTTTGTGTTATGTTCATTTTACTACAATAAAAAGGAGAAGGAATTCGGGAAAGACTTAGAGTTTGGGAAACTAAGGTGAACTGGTCAAGAAAAAGACAGCTCTATTGTTCAGTTTTCTCTCAGCTCTCCCAGTGCATTAATCCTCAGCAAAAAGTAGGCTGAACTTGTAGATGATAGTCATTCAACACAGTCCAGGGAAAAGTAAATAAAGTAAAACCCAACTCTTCTTCTTTAGCACATGTATGAAAGGTTAACTTGCTGCTCAGCCACGTGGACCTTCATGAAGACGTTTCACTTTAGGTGTCCTCTACTTCAGTACTTTACTCACAGCTCATTCACACATGTAGGCAACAGCATTCCTTAATTCGATGGAATCTGCAGCACTGGTTGTGATCAGTCTCGTGAAAAGAAAAGGAAAGGTGGCGCGGAAGCCAAGGGAAGAGATTTTCAAGACAGAGACGTTGTTTAAGATCTAACTGGGCTTGGCGGTCACAAAGAGAAGGATTGAGAAGTAGTCCCCTGGACTTGTCAACGGAGAAATCATTGGGGGCTTCAAGGAGATCAGTTTCACGAGAGTAGTGGGGCAGAAACCAGATCGCAGTGTAGATGGGAGGGGAGAAATGGGGGGCAAGTCAAGAAATTGATGGCAAAGGGAAAGAAGGGAGGGGTGGATAGGAGGACAGGAGAATGGAATGGAGGAGAGCATTTCCTTGTGGCTCTTTAATATGGCTGGGAGGGGCCAAAAGAGAAGGAGAGCGTGAAGATGTAGGAAGAGGGGGTGGCATCCCGAGCCCAAGGAGGACTGGCGCCTGTCTTCAGCTCCCACCAGCTGGATGGTCCCTCCCTCTAGCTTTCCACGTAGGCTGTGGAAGTTGCCCCTTGCCTCCTTGGATCAGCTGCCCTTGATTCGTTCGTCCTTTTCTTATTTCTCAGCACATCTGGGTCATACGTTATGTGAAGACAAACAAATCACCACTGATGCTTAATTTTCTTGAAAAATCCCCCAGGCAGGTACCATTGTGGAGAACTACCTATTGTGCCTCAGCAAGCCAAAGTAGCCCATTTTTCCTCTCTCATTGGGAGAGATTGCTGTTTCTTGGAGAACCTGATGAAGAGGGTGACTCGCGCTTAGGAATAACGTTGCTTGAAAAGTGCAAAAGGTGAGGTAGTTTGGCTCTGAGGGGCCTCTGAGGCCTGAGACTTCCTGAGAGATGGCAGACTCACAGCTCCCATTTCCCTCTGACCCTGGGCTATGAGCTCATCAAATGAGATGGTAAATAAAGTCACTGACATGGTTTAAAGGATAATTTTGTTCTCTCTTGTTCACTCAGAGCAAATTGAATGGAATTTGCATACAACATATGGATGAACCATCCATACGATGGGGCTTGACCATATCCTCATGGTTCCCCTTCCCTTTTCTACATCTGGCCCCTTTAGCTCTGCAGACTTAACCCCACACCATCAGTCCACCCAGTCGGTCCACTGGACGTCTCTTCCTCTTTCGCATCTGGTCGTTGTCGTCACCTTGTTCTCCACTACCGCCTCCTGCAGTAGCTGTTAGGTCCAGAGAGGTTGGTTCACTGTGAGCAAGTAACTGTCAACTCCATGGACAGGTGGAAGTGACTTGGCAGCCGGGATGCGCCCACCCTGAGTTCATTATACCCATGAGGGTCAAGGAGAATGGGGATGCAGCTGGTCTGCAGAGCCCCGGCAGTTCTGAGACACATGTTCCTGGATCCACACGTTGCTCCATACCCAGCCTTGCCTTTCTTTTTTCTGTCTCTTGACTCCATCCAGGTTTCTGCTCTCCTTGTCCCTTTGGGGAGGGAGGCCAGTACCAGTCCAGGTGTAGTCCCCCAAAGCTTCCTACTTCCAAGCGTTACGTAGGCTTGTATATCCACTTGCTTGGGTTGCCCTGGCATTCGTGCCAACAAGTTGAGTGGTTTAAGCCCTAGGCTCTCTCTTCTGGCAAGAATGTGCCTAAAAATCTCCACCTCTGGTTTGGTGGCCCCTAAAAATTCCCAGTCAGTTTTGGTGAGGGGACACTTGGTGACAGTGTTGTCTTTCGAAATGAGTAGTTCCGTTACCGACGATACTTTGCTCCCCATACATTATTTATAAGGTTTCCCTGTTTGTATGTGCAAACTATTTGTGTGTATATTTGGAGAAATACATTGTACAGGCCTCTTTTTTATTTCTTCCACACACCCTAGAGATGTCATAGAGGCGGTAAATGTGTCCAACTTTTTGAGAAATTGGAACAATCAAGACTTACCTGTATGGAATGCTGTTAACGATGTCAATTCCCGCGACAGTACCTTTCATCTGACACACTTAGGGACTGTTAACAGATTAAAAGTAGTAAAAGACGCGGATAGAGAGAATTTTCATTATCTTGTGCACTGAAATCTTGGATTTTCGTTGGTTTGAATGGGCCTGAAAATGTATTTTTTTTAGTAGGGACATAGAAGCCTCTAGCGGTATTCTTAATAAAGCAAGGTGAGTTATAAGCAATCATCTGATGGAGGGTAAATGTACCACAGTCCAGTTTAAGAAAAATACAATATAAAAGTCTTACCATGGAAGAAAATCTTTATATGATCTTTTGTAAAAAAAAAAAAAAAAAGCTTCAAGAAACATAAAGACATGACACCATGTTCAGTTTAAAGTCAGTGACTTGTAAGCAAGGCAAAGCAAAGACAGTCTGATTAAGGCCGTTGCATTGTTGTGGCATTTTTTAGGTCTCACCCATTTCTGTGGCCTTTTTAGAACCTAAGCTTCTAGGGCACAGGGAACTTCATCTTGACGTAGGGCTGAGCAAATGCACGGAGCATTTCTCAATAAGTAGGCATTAAATTCTTAGTCCAGAAGGGGCCTTGAGATGCCCTCTCTTTACTCCTTGGTAGAACTGTTTTAACCATCCCCCGAAAACAGATTTTTTTCTTTAAATCTCAAAATTCAGAGATTCCACAATCAGAACTTCCTTCTCATATTGCCATGTGGTCTGCTGTGGGCATCTGTCGAATGGTGTGAACTCTGCGTGGGGAGTCTGGCCTACCCTCGAGGCCCATGGTTTGGGCTGCGGTGGTGCCATGCTGTGCTCAGGGGCCTTCTTTTTGGGAAGTCTGGGCTCCAGTGAGCCTTGGTCATGCTCTTTTATGGAACCTTGGGTGCTAGACCACTCTGACCCTCAGTCTCATTTGCAGGTTCTGGGGAGGATTAAATGAGCTCATGTGATATCCAGGTGACTGAGGCAGAGTCGGCTCGGGATGAATCTTTGCTTCGTTTTCATTAGCTGCGGAGAAGACGATGACAGCTTGGTGCCTCTCCAACTTTAATATGGGTATGCCTCTCTTGGGGATCTTGTTAAATGCAGGCTGGTATTCAGTAGTTCTGGGTGGGGCCTGGATTCTGTGCTTCTAACAAGCTCCTAGGTGACGGTGACGCTGAGGGCAAGGGTTTGGCACCTGCGTTTCTCCCTTTCCGGAAGAGCAGGATGTCTGCCGCACCCCCACCCGAGAGGAGCAAACATCCGCAACGTGACTACTAGGAACCAGCTTCCCTCACAGGCAAGGGACCTGTACCACTGCTCCCAACCATTCTGTCTGAGGCGCAGCAAGCCAAAACACTGAAATGCTGAGGTTTGCAGCAAAGAGGAGGTTTATTCACAGGGCAGCCAAGCGAGGACGTGACGTGACAATAGGTCTCAAATCTGCCTCCCCAAAGGCAAGGGGCTTTGGGTATCTGTGGGATAAAGAATAAAGAAGCAGGGCAGTATGAGGCATGGGGAGCGTGAGGAAAGGTGATTGGAAAAAGGTGTGCTCATCATTGTTCTGAGCTGGCGTAACTAGGCTACAGGCCTCGGCACATTCTCAGGCTGGAGTTGGGGAAAACAGGAGCAGAATGGAAGATGACAGCGTGTGAAGGAGGTGTGGTGTCCATAGGTTCGGGGTCTGACGTGCTTCCTGCTGAAGCACCGATGCCCATCAAAGCCGTAAATGGGGTGCTGGGGAAAACAGGAGCAGAATGGAAGATGACAGCGTGTGAGGGAGGTGTGGTGTCCATAGGTTCGGGGTCTGACGTGCTTCCTGCTGAAGCACCGACGCCCGCCAAAGCCGTAAATGGGGTGCAGGGGAAAACAGGAGCAGAATGGAAGATGACAGCGTATGAAGGAGGTGTGGTGTCCATAGGTTCGGGGTCTGACGTGCTTCCTGCTGAAGCACCGATGCCCGCCAAAGCCGTAAATGGGGTGCTGGGGAAAACAGGAGCAGAATGGAAGAGGACAGCATGTGAAGGAGGTGTGGTGTCCATAGCTTCCATATTAGAGGTACTGCCTGCCTGATCTGAGAGCAGAGAGTGAAAGTGGGAGAGCCTCTTCCTAGATTCTAACTCCTCTGAATTTATAGCACTGGCTCTGCCTGGCTTTATGACATATCCATTGTACGTGTCACAGAGAAAGAGCGGGCGGGGCAGGGGGTGAGGCAGGGGTCACATGCAAGCCCAGCTGGTGACTTAACCCCGGCCCAAAGGCAAAGGGCGGGGCCCCTTCTGGACTTTCTAGTGGCTGGGACGTCTGGCTGTGGGTGGCAGGTGTTTGGCACCAGCTGGGCCACCATGCGGAGACTGTTGGGGACTGTGGAAGCCTCCTCCAGAGCTCACCCTTCCTGGGGACTGGCTCTGCAGGCCCCTCAGCCCTGCGTATGTACCGGCCAGGCCTTCCCCACCACGGGGCCCAGAGGCCAGAGCCTGCTCAGACCTGAGGGCAGGAGGCAGCCAGAGCTTACCAGGGTGTGGGCCACCTCGTCCGGAGACCTCCCCAGCTCCTCTGCGAGACCTGGAGACAGGATCGCCTTCTCCAGGGCTGCTCAGCTGCCAGCATCACCATGAGCCAGGTGGCCAAGGTTTCTGAGCAGGAGATGCAGAGCCCTGATCCGACTGGATGCTGCAGCCCACGATGTCCCTTCCTGGCAGATAGGTTCTTTCTTCACTTCTTGTTTGAAATTTGGTAAAAGAACATTTAACCCTTGGCCTGTCCTTCAGGGTATATAGATGGTAGTGGCTTAGCCGGGATTCGATCCAAGCCTGTGTGATTCCAGAGCTTGTGCTCTGGACTGTGGTGCCTCCTTATCGTATATGCTTCATGTGTTACTTGTTTTTTTTTTCTTGTAGTCCTTATGGTACTTAGCCCTAAGTGCCATACCTGTAACGAACAGCTACACTGCCCTGTAGGAGGTCTTCTTTTGTTCAACGCCTGAATTGGTCATCCACCACACTGTGTTCTAATCTCAGAAGATACAGGTCAGGGACCACCAGTTGTCAGCATGGCACCATTCCATATTTCGAATTGAGGCTTGAAGCCCGTATTTTCCCTTTGTCTAGTTTGAAGGATCCAGATATGTAAAGATGATATTCTAGATAAATCATGGGCTATCCTGAAAGAAATTCACCAGTGAATTGTTCCGTATGGATTAGAAGCCAGCTTCTCTGGCCTTCCTGGAGTATATCCAGTAAGGCGTCTCATTCATGTCTAGAAAGCAACTATATCATTTATGGCAACTTCAGCGTGGAGCGATGTGTTGGTATAAAGTACGATCAACACAATTTGGTCATTGTGAGTATGACAGCTGGGTCCACTCTTTACTACACATATGTAACTCTAGGGATTCTTATGCCCAAGGGAGGAGACGTACTCTTGGCTGTCTAGGACAAGGGAAGCATGTGTTGTTATTCAGGAGCTGGAAGCTTCAGCATGACAGGTAGGAATTGAACAATCGTGGTCTATACATCACTTGACCTTGCTTAAAACTTGTTTCTTTGGCTTGCTTCATTGGAGTGTTTTCTCCCTCCTGGGCTGACATTGTCTGTTATGTATCACGCATGAGACATATAGAAGTTTCAGAACCCAAAATCATATAGATCAGTAAAAATGTATATATATATGTATATATATATAAATCTATTGAAACTCACACTGGGCTTAATTCATATATTCCAAAATCAGTTTGACCCTCTGCTCATGAGATTCTTTTTATGGTATGTCCCAGCAAATCTGGGCTTCCATCCCCAATAAATTTTGGGGTTGAAGGACACAAAAGCTTTTGCTCAGACGTAAATTCTGTCTGAAGAAAAGGGAAATATTATAAGCCCTTTGTAACCTCTCCAAGAGCAGAAATGATTTACAGCTGTGGCATTGAACCATAATTCCTCGATCTCATTTGAGAAGAGTTCAGTTAGAAACAGTGTCTTGATTTTTGTTTCTTTTGTTTCTTCCCTGTTTTCTTGTCTTGCTTACCAACAATCCATTGTAATTCATCAGTTAGTATGGCAGCAGGCTGAGTGTTCCCTGGAGCTCATTAAATGAAGTGTTTTTCCTAAAATGACGTTTGTCTCCTTGTTTTCAGCCCCTCTTCTTTCCTCTGCCCTTGACTATAACCAGAGCTCAGCAAAAGCTGAGTGACTTTGTGCAGACCTTACTTAGGCTCAGCTTTTTTTTCTTCATTATTTTATTCATGGCTCCTCCGTTTCATTGTTTGCCTTCTCGAAATGTGTTGAAATCTTTCTGTGGTTGATGACTTCCAAAATATCTTGGCTTTTATTGGTTGATTAATTTTGGTATTTCTACAGTTTTATTTAGATATGGTTTCAGGAGGAACAGAAAGTAAATATATTTCCTAGTCTGCCATCTTGAGCTGAAAATCCCTGTGGATTTTAGCATCCAATGTTCCCATGGGAAAACACCCAACCATGGCCTTAATAGATGTAACACTCAAGATTTCAGCTTTTCTTGAGCAATCACTAAGGATTTCATATGTGGTCATTTCTAATGGGGAAATTATAACTATCTCATGACGTTGATTTGAGGATTAAATTAGATAATGAACATGAAAATGCTTTGTAAGATTTAAAAATCTGTAAAAGTGTTTTTTGTTATTATTTGATTTGTTGCTATTTCAGCTTCACTTGACAGTTGTTTATGACCTTGCCTATGTGAGAAAATGCCCTCTGGGTTATTTTTTTGAAAGCCAGAATGTATTTTTCAACAGCTCAATGGAACTGGCATCATTTGTGAAGGTTAAGGGTGAAGGGGTAAATGTTTCTTGACACCTATCACTTTACAGTGTTTTCAGGAACTAACTGACTCATGTATTCCTCTTCCAAATTTGGTTGAGGACCTCCTACCAGCCACATGCTTTACGTCAGGTGTTGGAAAGCATTTTCTGGATTTTAAATATCTTAGGCTTTGTGGGCCATATAGAGTTTCTGTAGCTTGTCCTCCTCTTTCCTCTTCAACAAGCTTTCTAAACGTGAGAACCATTATTAGCTCACAGTCCCACAGATCCAGGCTGAGAGCCTGATTTGATTCGTGGCCATTATTTGCCAATTCCTGCTCTGCGTCTTCACTGAGGAGGGGGACCATGTTTGAGTAATCAGTTCTTTGAATCAACTGTTGGTCTTCTGGGCCTTGTCCTTGCTCTCCTACAGTCTCTAATCAGCGTGGCATCCAGAGAGATCTTGTTAAAACATAAGTCAGATCATGTCACTCAAATTTCTTCAATGGCTTCTTCACAGAAAATGCAAAGTCCTCAGAGTGCCTCCACAGACCTAGAAATCTGGGTGTCTGTTTCCTCTCTGACTGTTTCCTTCTCCTCTCCAATTTGCTCGCTCTGTTTTCCACACGCTGACATCCTTTCTGCTCCTTGGATAGTCCAAGCCTACTCTTGCCTCATTGACTTTCTGTCGCAGGCCAGCCGCAGAAAGAGGATTTCACCGCCCAGGGTCAGAAGGGAAGGGGTAAGGAACTGAAGTAGCACCGACGAATGGGGTCAGAAGCCCATGGGTCAGAAGGCTGCAATGAGAAGCCTAGTCACCGCAACAAAGAATAGACCCCCGCTCGCCGAAACTAGAGAAAGCTCGCATGCAGCAATGAAGACCCAATGCAGCCAAAAATAAATAAATAAAAAATAAAGTATAGAATCTTAAAAAAAATCTATAAAGAATATTACAAGAATAGAATCACAGGCCAGTTTCTCCTTTGAACATGCATGCAAAATGTGTAAAGAGAAGCACAAACTATATCCATGGTATGTAAAACAATCATATATCAGAATCAAAGTAGCTTTATTCTTCTGGCAATGCAAGGTTGCTTTAATGTCCAAACGTGAAACTGATCCCAGGAATGAATTAGAGTGGGAGAAAAGTCATTTAAAACAGAAATCTTGGGACTTCCCTGGTGGTCCAGTGTTTAGAACATGGCGCGTTCACTGCTGGGGCCCTGGGGTCCAATCCCAGGTCAGGGAACTAAGATCCTGCAAGACATGAGGCAGGGCCCCGAAAAAAAAAAAGGAAAGAAAGAAGTCTTAACCAGGAGAAGCACAAGATCGAATAAACATAACAGATAACACCTTATGAAAAGTAGGTGAAGATTATGGAATATTCTAAGATTTAAAACAAAAAGAAACTTTTAAAGATTCAAAAGGATGTGACAAATATTGTACATAGGCCAAAATAAAATGAAATAAAATATACAAATGATGGGAGCCCAAAATTCCAGATGCCCAAGTCCTGTCTCTGAAGATTCTCATTCAATGGGTTCAGGATTTCCTCCTTATTTAAAAACCTACAGGTGATTCTGGTACGATTCACAGACACAATGTAAAGCTTCTCCTTTACAGGAAAGAATACCAGATTATTTTGTTATCTTGTAGTTATACTAACAGGTTGTACTATTGACGGATAAGTCTGCTGTGAAAATGCACCCCCACTAGGGATAAAAAAGGAACTAGTAGTCTCTACTGCTACTTGGTGGCAGCACGCATGTATTGCAAGGGCAATTATTGTAGCAATCCAAATTAGTGGAACATTTTAGAATTGGAAGACGACATACAGATCATCTAGTCAAGCTTCCAACTATTATAGTTGTGAAAACTAAGGCCCATATAAATGAAATGATTTATCTCCAAAGAGCATTAGTGAAAGTATGAAATAAAAAATATCTCTGAACTTTTAATTTAGTGCTGTTTTTATTAATCTCAAGTATTAGCTTAAACTTCAGTGTGACAGATTTGGGATTGAATTCCTGCTCACGTTTACTGATTGCGTGTCTTTTAGTAAGTTACTAAAACACTTTTTTTTAAATAGACGTATTTAATTATTTATCTTTGGCTGCCTAGGCTCTTCGTTGCTGTGCACGGGCTTTCCCTAGTTGCGGTGGGCGGGGGCTACTCTTTGTTGCAGTACGCGGGCTTCTCATTGTGGTGGCTTCTCGTTGTTGCTGAGCACGGGGTCTAGGTGCGTGGGCTTCAGTAGTTGTGGTTCACGGGCTCTAGCACGCAGGCTCAGTAGTTGTGGCACATGGTCTTAGTTGCTCCGCGGCATGTGGGATCTTCCCGGACCCGGGCTCAAACGTGTGTCCCGTGCACTGGCAGGTGGATCCTTAACCAGTGCGCCCACAGGGAAGCCCTACTAATACACTTTTAACTTTGCTTTTCACGTATGTAAAATGGTGAGCCTTGACTGATATAGAATATGAGATAACCTAGCACTGTTCTTAACACATATATGTAGTTAAAACTTTTTGGCTCTCATCCCTCTTAAACAGCCTCTATCCTCTTAATAATGAATGTGTCTTTCAGCTAGCAGAGCACCCCAGAGCTGACCACATTCTGGCAAGAGATATAGGATTCTTTTTCTTACTGGGGGTTCTTTATACCTGATAGTTGAAGTGCACTTAAACATGAACAACTCTTGTTTATACTGTAGTAATGGATTTGATGGACGAATTTTAGAAAGTAATATGCAGGAATTGAGCTGCCTTACCCTCAAGAAATATAATTCGATAGTGGTGGCTAGAACGATAAACAGTGTTTGGACAGGGAGTCCATATTGGATGTGAACTTCCTGTACTCCCATTCGTCTATTAAGAATAAAGAGAATCCTTTCAAAATGTGTTTTAAAGGGCAGTTATTTCTTTCTGCCTCATTTAAGTTACGTGCAAGAAAAAGACAATCTCCTGCATCCTTGTTTAATAGGCTTTTAATATAAAGCAGATAATTTTTTGCAACATTTCCCAAACTTTTCATTATCGAATTGGCTGAGGCTTCTCAACGATTATCATTTCACAACAATATCTCCATCTTCAGCTTCTTTCAATGAATTGGCCTAATAGATGTGCCATTAAAACAGAGCTTCACTCTCAACGTATTTTTAATTTTGTATTCAAACAGTATGAAGGATTCAGCCATAACAGTGAGTGGATTTCTGATACATGCTACATGATGGATGCAACTAAGTGAAAGAAGGCTACATATTGTATGGTTCCATTTATATGAAATGTCCAGCAGTGGCAAATCCATACACACAGAAAAGATTCTACATTCGTGGTTGCCAGGGGTTTGGAAGAGAGGGAAATAGGGAGTGACTCCTTAAAATGGGTGTAGGTTTCCTCTTGGTTGATGAAGATGTTTTGCAGCTCGGCAGTGGTGATAGTTGCACAACACTGTGACAGTAGTAAATTCCACTGAATGGTACAGTGAATTGTAAAATGATCCAAATGGTGAATTTTGTGTTATGTTCATTTTACTACAATAAAAAGGAGAAGGAATTCGGGAAAGACTTAGAGTTTGGGAAACTAAGGTGAACTGGTCAAGAAAAAGACAGCTCTATTGTTCAGTTTTCTCTCAGCTCTCCCAGTGCATTAATCCTCAGCAAAAAGTAGGCTGAACTTGTAGATGATAGTCATTCAACACAGTCCAGGGAAAAGTAAATAAAGTAAAACCCAACTCTTCTTCTTTAGCACATGTATGAAAGGTTAACTTGCTGCTCAGCCACGTGGACCTTCATGAAGACGTTTCACTTTAGGTGTCCTCTACTTCAGTACTTTACTCACAGCTCATTCACACATGTAGGCAACAGCATTCCTTAATTCGATGGAATCTGCAGCACTGGTTGTGATCAGTCTCGTGAAAAGAAAAGGAAAGGTGGCGCGGAAGCCAAGGGAAGAGATTTTCAAGACAGAGACGTTGTTTAAGATCTAACTGGGCTTGGCGGTCACAAAGAGAAGGATTGAGAAGTAGTCCCCTGGACTTGTCAACGGAGAAATCATTGGGGGCTTCAAGGAGATCAGTTTCACGAGAGTAGTGGGGCAGAAACCAGATCGCAGTGTAGATGGGAGGGGAGAAATGGGGGGCAAGTCAAGAAATTGATGGCAAAGGGAAAGAAGGGAGGGGTGGATAGGAGGACAGGAGAATGGAATGGAGGAGAGCATTTCCTTGTGGCTCTTTAATATGGCTGGGAGGGGCCAAAAGAGAAGGAGAGCGTGAAGATGTAGGAAGAGGGGGTGGCATCCCGAGCCCAAGGAGGACTGGCGCCTGTCTTCAGCTCCCACCAGCTGGATGGTCCCTCCCTCTAGCTTTCCACGTAGGCTGTGGAAGTTGCCCCTTGCCTCCTTGGATCAGCTGCCCTTGATTCGTTCGTCCTTTTCTTATTTCTCAGCACATCTGGGTCATACGTTATGTGAAGACAAACAAATCACCACTGACGCTTAATTTTCTTGAAAAATCCCCCAGGCAGGTACCATTGTGGAGAACTACCTATTGTGCCTCAGCAAGCCAAAGTAGCCCATTTTTCCTCTCTCATTGGGAGAGATTGCTGTTTCTTGGAGAACCTGATGAAGAGGGTGACTCGCGCTTAGGAATAACGTTGCTTGAAAAGTGCAAAAGGTGAGGTAGTTTGGCTCTGAGGGGCCTCTGAGGCCTGAGACTTCCTGAGAGATGGCAGACTCACAGCTCCCATTTCCCTCTGACCCTGGGCTATGAGCTCATCAAATGAGATGGTAAATAAAGTCACTGACATGGTTTAAAGGATAATTTTGTTCTCTCTTGTTCACTCAGAGCAAATTGAATGGAATTTGCATACAACATATGGATGAACCATCCATACGATGGGGCTTGACCATATCCTCATGGTTCCCCTTCCCTTTTCTACATCTGGCCCCTTTAGCTCTGCAGACTTAACCCCACACCATCAGTCCACCCAGTCGGTCCACTGGACGTCTCTTCCTCTTTCGCATCTGGTCGTTGTCGTCACCTTGTTCTCCACTACCGCCTCCTGCAGTAGCTGTTAGGTCCAGAGAGGTTGGTTCACTGTGAGCAAGTAACTGTCAACTCCATGGACAGGTGGAAGTGACTTGGCAGCCGGGATGCGCCCACCCTGAGTTCATTATACCCATGAGGGTCAAGGAGAATGGGGATGCAGCTGGTCTGCAGAGCCCCGGCAGTTCTGAGACACATGTTCCTGGATCCACACGTTGCTCCATACCCAGCCTTGCCTTTCTTTTTTCTGTCTCTTGACTCCATCCAGGTTTCTGCTCTCCTTGTCCCTTTGGGGAGGGAGGCCAGTACCAGTCCAGGTGTAGTCCCCCAAAGCTTCCTACTTCCAAGCGTTACGTAGGCTTGTATATCCACTTGCTTGGGTTGCCCTGGCATTCGTGCCAACAAGTTGAGTGGTTTAAGCCCTAGGCTCTCTCTTCTGGCAAGAATGTGCCTAAAAATCTCCACCTCTGGTTTGGTGGCCCCTAAAAATTCCCAGTCAGTTTTGGTGAGGGGACACTTGGTGACAGTGTTGTCTTTCGAAATGAGTAGTTCCGTTACCGACGATACTTTGCTCCCCATACATTATTTATAAGGTTTCCCTGTTTGTATGTGCAAACTATTTGTGTGTATATTTGGAGAAATACATTGTACAGGCCTCTTTTTTATTTCTTCCACACACCCTAGAGATGTCATAGAGGCGGTAAATGTGTCCAACTTTTTGAGAAATTGGAACAATCAAGACTTACCTGTATGGAATGCTGTTAACGATGTCAATTCCCGCGACAGTACCTCTCATCTGACACACTTAGGGACTGTTAACAGATTAAAAGTAGTAAAAGACGCGGATAGAGAGAATTTTCATTATCTTGTGCACTGAAATCTTGGATTTTCGTTGGTTTGAATGGGCCTGAAAATGTATTTTTTTTAGTAGGGACATAGAAGCCTCTAGCGGTATTCTTAATAAAGCAAGGTGAGTTATAAGCAATCATCTGATGGAGGGTAAATGTACCACAGTCCAGTTTAAGAAAAATACAATATAAAAGTCTTACCATGGAAGAAAATCTTTATATGATCTTTTGTAAAAAAAAAAAAAAAAAAGCTTCAAGAAACATAAAGACATGACACCATGTTCAGTTTAAAGTCAGTGACTTGTAAGCAAGGCAAAGCAAAGACAGTCTGATTAAGGCCGTTGCATTGTTGTGGCATTTTTTAGGTCTCACCCATTTCTGTGGCCTTTTTAGAACCTAAGCTTCTAGGGCACAGGGAACTTCATCTTGACGTAGGGCTGAGCAAATGCACGGAGCATTTCTCAATAAGTAGGCATTAAATTCTTAGTCCAGAAGGGGCCTTGAGATGCCCTCTCTTTACTCCTTGGTAGAACTGTTTTAACCATCCCCCGAAAACAGATTTTTTTCTTTAAATCTCAAAATTCAGAGATTCCACAATCAGAACTTCCTTCTCATATTGCCATGTGGTCTGCTGTGGGCATCTGTCGAATGGTGTGAACTCTGCGTGGGGAGTCTGGCCTACCCTCGAGGCCCATGGTTTGGGCTGCGGTGGTGCCATGCTGTGCTCAGGGGCCTTCTTTTTGGGAAGTCTGGGCTCCAGTGAGCCTTGGTCATGCTCTTTTATGGAACCTTGGGTGCTAGACCACTCTGACCCTCAGTCTCATTTGCAGGTTCTGGGGAGGATTAAATGAGCTCATGTGATATCCAGGTGACTGAGGCAGAGTCGGCTCGGGATGAATCTTTGCTTCGTTTTCATTAGCTGCGGAGAAGACGATGACAGCTTGGTGCCTCTCCAACTTTAATATGGGTATGCCTCTCTTGGGGATCTTGTTAAATGCAGGCTGGTATTCAGTAGTTCTGGGTGGGGCCTGGATTCTGTGCTTCTAACAAGCTCCTAGGTGACGGTGACGCTGAGGGCAAGGGTTTGGCACCTGCGTTTCTCCCTTTCCGGAAGAGCAGGATGTCTGCCGCACCCCCACCCGAGAGGAGCAAACATCCGCAACGTGACTACTAGGAACCAGCTTCCCTCACAGGCAAGGGACCTGTACCACTGCTCCCAACCATTCTGTCTGAGGCGCAGCAAGCCAAAACACTGAAATGCTGAGGTTTGCAGCAAAGAGGAGGTTTATTCACAGGGCAGCCAAGCGAGGACGTGACGTGACAATAGGTCTCAAATCTGCCTCCCCAAAGGCAAGGGGCTTTGGGTATCTGTGGGATAAAGAATAAAGAAGCAGGGCAGTATGAGGCATGGGGAGCGTGAGGAAAGGTGATTGGAAAAAGGTGTGCTCATCATTGTTCTGAGCTGGCGTAACTAGGCTACAGGCCTCGGCACATTCTCAGGCTGGAGTTGGGGAAAACAGGAGCAGAATGGAAGATGACAGCGTGTGAAGGAGGTGTGGTGTCCATAGGTTCGGGGTCTGACGTGCTTCCTGCTGAAGCACCGATGCCCATCAAAGCCGTAAATGGGGTGCTGGGGAAAACAGGAGCAGAATGGAAGATGACAGCGTGTGAGGGAGGTGTGGTGTCCATAGGTTCGGGGTCTGACGTGCTTCCTGCTGAAGCACCGACGCCCGCCAAAGCCGTAAATGGGGTGCAGGGGAAAACAGGAGCAGAATGGAAGATGACAGCGTATGAAGGAGGTGTGGTGTCCATAGGTTCGGGGTCTGACGTGCTTCCTGCTGAAGCACCGACGCCCGCCAAAGCCGTAAATGGGGTGCTGGGGAAAACAGGAGCAGAATGGAAGATGACAGCGTATGAAGGAGGTGTGGTGTCCATAGGTTCGGGGTCTGACGTGCTTCCTGCTGAAGCACCGACGCCCGCCAAAGCCGTAAATGGGGTGCTGGGGAAAACAGGAGCAGAATGGAAGATGACAGCGTGTGAAGGAGGTGTGGTGTCCATAGGTTCGGGGTCTGACGTGCTTCCTGCTGAAGCACCGACGCCCGCCAAAGCCGTAAATGGGGTGCTGGGGAAAACAGGAGCAGAATGGAAGATGACAGCGTATGAAGGAGGTGTGGTGTCCATAGGTTCGGGGTCTGACGTGCTTCCTGCTGAAGCACCGATGCCCGCCAAAGCCGTAAATGGGGTGCTGGGGAAAACAGGAGCAGAATGGAAGAGGACAGCATGTGAAGGAGGTGTGGTGTCCATAGCTTCCATATTAGAGGTACTGCCTGCCTGATCTGAGAGCAGAGAGTGAAAGTGGGAGAGCCTCTTCCTAGATTCTAACTCCTCTGAATTTATAGCACTGGCTCTGCCTGGCTTTATGACATATCCATTGTACGTGTCACAGAGAAAGAGCGGGCGGGGCAGGGGGTGAGGCAGGGGTCACATGCAAGCCCAGCTGGTGGCTTAACCCCGGCCCAAAGGCAAAGGGCGGGGCCCCTTCTGGACTTTCTAGTGGCTGGGACGTCTGGCTGTGGGTGGCAGGTGTTTGGCACCAGCTGGGCCACCATGCGGAGACTGTTGGGGACTGTGGAAGCCTCCTCCAGAGCTCACCCTTCCTGGGGACTGGCTCTGCAGGCCCCTCAGCCCTGCGTATGTACCGGCCAGGCCTTCCCCACCACGGGGCCCAGAGGCCAGAGCCTGCTCAGACCTGAGGGCAGGAGGCAGCCAGAGCTTACCAGGGTGTGGGCCACCTCGTCCGGAGACCTCCCCAGCTCCTCTGCGAGACCTGGAGACAGGATCGCCTTCTCCAGGGCTGCTCAGCTGCCAGCATCACCATGAGCCAGGTGGCCAAGGTTTCTGAGCAGGAGATGCAGAGCCCTGATCCGACTGGATGCTGCAGCCCACGATGTCCCTTCCTGGCAGATAGGTTCTTTCTTCACTTCTTGTTTGAAATTTGGTAAAAGAACATTTAACCCTTGGCCTGTCCTTCAGGGTATATAGATGGTAGTGGCTTAGCCGGGATTCGATCCAAGCCTGTGTGATTCCAGAGCTTGTGCTCTGGACTGTGGTGCCTCCTTATCGTATATGCTTCATGTGTTACTTGTTTTTTTTTTTCTTGTAGTCCTTATGGTACTTAGCCCTAAGTGCCATACCTGTAACGAACAGCTACACTGCCCTGTAGGAGGTCTTCTTTTGTTCAACGCCTGAATTGGTCATCCACCACACTGTGTTCTAATCTCAGAAGATACAGGTCAGGGACCACCAGTTGTCAGCATGGCACCATTCCATATTTCGAATTGAGGCTTGAAGCCCGTATTTTCCCTTTGTCTAGTTTGAAGGATCCAGATATGTAAAGATGATATTCTAGATAAATCATGGGCTATCCTGAAAGAAATTCACCAGTGAATTGTTCCGTATGGATTAGAAGCCAGCTTCTCTGGCCTTCCTGGAGTATATCCAGTAAGGCGTCTCATTCATGTCTAGAAAGCAACTATATCATTTATGGCAACTTCAGCGTGGAGCGATGTGTTGGTATAAAGTACGATCAACACAATTTGGTCATTGTGAGTATGACAGCTGGGTCCACACTTTACTACACATATGTAACTCTAGGGATTCTTATGCCCAAGGGAGGAGACGTACTCTTGGCTGTCTAGGACAAGGGAAGCATGTGTTGTTATTCAGGAGCTGGAAGCTTCAGCATGACAGGTAGGAATTGAACAATCGTGGTCTATACATCACTTGACCTTGCTTAAAACTTGTTTCTTTGGCTTGCTTCATTGGAGTGTTTTCTCCCTCCTGGGCTGACATTGTCTGTTATGTATCACGCATGAGACATATAGAAGTTTCAGAACCCAAAATCATATAGATCAGTAAAAATGTATATATATATGTATATATATATAAATCTATTGAAACTCACACTGGGCTTAATTCATATATTCCAAAATCAGTTTGACCCTCTGCTCATGAGATTCTTTTTATGGTATGTCCCAGCAAATCTGGGCTTCCATCCCCAATAAATTTTGGGGTTGAAGGACACAAAAGCTTTTGCTCAGACGTAAATTCTGTCTGAAGAAAAGGGAAATATTATAAGCCCTTTGTAACCTCTCCAAGAGCAGAAATGATTTACAGCTGTGGCATTGAACCATAATTCCTCGATCTCATTTGAGAAGAGTTCAGTTAGAAACAGTGTCTTGATTTTTGTTTCTTTTGTTTCTTCCCTGTTTTCTTGTCTTGCTTACCAACAATCCATTGTAATTCATCAGTTAGTATGGCAGCAGGCTGAGTGTTCCCTGGAGCTCATTAAATGAAGTGTTTTTCCTAAAATGACGTTTGTCTCCTTGTTTTCAGCCCCTCTTCTTTCCTCTGCCCTTGACTATAACCAGAGCTCAGCAAAAGCTGAGTGACTTTGTGCAGACCTTACTTAGGCTCAGCCTTTTTTTCTTCATTATTTTATTCATGGCTCCTCCGTTTCATTGTTTGCCTTCTCGAAATGTGTTGAAATCTTTCTGTGGTTGATGACTTCCAAAATATCTTGGCTTTTATTGGTTGATTAATTTTGGTATTTCTACAGTTTTATTTAGATATGGTTTCAGGAGGAACAGAAAGTAAATATATTTCCTAGTCTGCCATCTTGAGCTGAAAATCCCTGTGGATTTTAGCATCCAATGTTCCCATGGGAAAACACCCAACCATGGCCTTAATAGATGTAACACTCAAGATTTCAGCTTTTCTTGAGCAATCACTAAGGATTTCATATGTGGTCATTTCTAATGGGGAAATTATAACTATCTCATGACGTTGATTTGAGGATTAAATTAGATAATGAACATGAAAATGCTTTGTAAGATTTAAAAATCTGTAAAAGTGTTTTTTGTTATTATTTGATTTGTTGCTATTTCAGCTTCACTTGACAGTTGTTTATGACCTTGCCTATGTGAGAAAATGCCCTCTGGGTTATTTTTTTGAAAGCCAGAATGTATTTTTCAACAGCTCAATGGAACTGGCATCATTTGTGAAGGTTAAGGGTGAAGGGGTAAATGTTTCTTGACACCTATCACTTTACAGTGTTTTCAGGAACTAACTGACTCATGTATTCCTCTTCCAAATTTGGTTGAGGACCTCCTACCAGCCACATGCTTTACGTCAGGTGTTGGAAAGCATTTTCTGGATTTTAAATATCTTAGGCTTTGTGGGCCATATAGAGTTTCTGTAGCTTGTCCTCCTCTTTCCTCTTCAACAAGCTTTCTAAACGTGAGAACCATTATTAGCTCACAGTCCCACAGATCCAGGCTGAGAGCCTGATTTGATTCGTGGCCATTATTTGCCAATTCCTGCTCTGCGTCTTCACTGAGGAGGGGGACCATGTTTGAGTAATCAGTTCTTTGAATCAACTGTTGGTCTTCTGGGCCTTGTCCTTGCTCTCCTACAGTCTCTAATCAGCGTGGCATCCAGAGAGATCTTGTTAAAACATAAGTCAGATCATGTCACTCAAATTTCTTCAATGGCTTCTTCACAGAAAATGCAAAGTCCTCAGAGTGCCTCCACAGACCTAGAAATCTGGGTGTCTGTTTCCTCTCTGACTGTTTCCTTCTCCTCTCCAATTTGCTCACTCTCTTTTCCACACGCTGACATCCTTTCTGCTCCTTGGATAGTCCAAGCCTACTCTTGCCTCATTGACTTTCTGTCGCAGGCCAGCCGCAGAAAGAGGATTTCACCGCCCAGGGTCAGAAGGGAAGGGGTAAGGAACTGAAGTAGCACCGACGAATGGGGTCAGAAGCCCATGGGTCAGAAGGCTGCAATGAGAAGCCTAGTCACCGCAACAAAGAATAGACCCCCGCTCGCCGAAACTAGAGAAAGCTCGCATGCAGCAATGAAGACCCAATGCAGCCAAAAATAAATAAATAAAAAATAAAGTATAGAATCTTAAAAAAAATCTATAAAGAATATTACAAGAATAGAATCACAGGCCAGTTTCTCCTTTGAACATGCATGCAAAATGTGTAAAGAGAAGCACAAACTATATCCATGGTATGTAAAACAATCATATATCAGAATCAAAGTAGCTTTATTCTTCTGGCAATGCAAGGTTGCTTTAATGTCCAAACGTGAAACTGATCCCAGGAATGAATTAGAGTGGGAGAAAAGTCATTTAAAACAGAAATCTTGGGACTTCCCTGGTGGTCCAGTGTTTAGAACATGGCGCGTTCACTGCTGGGGCCCTGGGGTCCAATCCCAGGTCAGGGAACTAAGATCCTGCAAGACATGAGGCAGGGCCCCGAAAAAAAAAAAGGAAAGAAAGAAGTCTTAACCAGGAGAAGCACAAGATCGAATAAACATAACAGATAACACCTTATGAAAAGTAGGTGAAGATTATGGAATATTCTAAGATTTAAAACAAAAAGAAACTTTTAAAGATTCAAAAGGATGTGACAAATATTGTACATAGGCCAAAATAAAATGAAATAAAATATACAAATGATGGGAGCCCAAAATTCCAGATGCCCAAGTCCTGTCTCTGAAGATTCTCATTCAATGGGTTCAGGATTTCCTCCTTATTTAAAAACCTACAGGTGATTCTGGTACGATTCACAGACACAATGTAAAGCTTCTCCTTTACAGGAAAGAATACCAGATTATTTTGTTATCTTGTAGTTATACTAACAGGTTGTACTATTGACGGATAAGTCTGCTGTGAAAATGCACCCCCACTAGGGATAAAAAAGGAACTAGTAGTCTCTACTGCTACTTGGTGGCAGCACGCATGTATTGCAAGGGCAATTATTGTAGCAATCCAAATTAGTGGAACATTTTAGAATTGGAAGACGACATACAGATCATCTAGTCAAGCTTCCAACTATTATAGTTGTGAAAACTAAGGCCCATATAAATGAAATGATTTATCTCCAAAGAGCATTAGTGAAAGTATGAAATAAAAAATATCTCTGAACTTTTAATTTAGTGCTGTTTTTATTAATCTCAAGTATTAGCTTAAACTTCAGTGTGACAGATTTGGGATTGAATTCCTGCTCACGTTTACTGATTGCGTGTCTTTTAGTAAGTTACTAAAACACTTTTTTTTAAATAGACGTATTTAATTATTTATCTTTGGCTGCCTAGGCTCTTCGTTGCTGTGCACGGGCTTTCCCTAGTTGCGGTGGGCGGGGGCTACTCTTTGTTGCAGTACGCGGGCTTCTCATTGTGGTGGCTTCTCGTTGTTGCTGAGCACGGGGTCTAGGTGCGTGGGCTTCAGTAGTTGTGGTTCACGGGCTCTAGCACGCAGGCTCAGTAGTTGTGGCACATGGTCTTAGTTGCTCCGCGGCATGTGGGATCTTCCCGGACCCGGGCTCAAACGTGTGTCCCGTGCACTGGCAGGTGGATCCTTAACCAGTGCGCCCACAGGGAAGCCCTACTAATACACTTTTAACTTTGCTTTTCACGTATGTAAAATGGTGAGCCTTGACTGATATAGAATATGAGATAACCTAGCACTGTTCTTAACACATATATGTAGTTAAAACTTTTTGGCTCTCATCCCTCTTAAACAGCCTCTATCCTCTTAATAATGAATGTGTCTTTCAGCTAGCAGAGCACCCCAGAGCTGACCACATTCTGGCAAGAGATATAGGATTCTTTTTCTTACTGGGGGTTCTTTATACCTGATAGTTGAAGTGCACTTAAACATGAACAACTCTTGTTTATACTGTAGTAATGGATTTGATGGACGAATTTTAGAAAGTAATATGCAGGAATTGAGCTGCCTTACCCTCAAGAAATATAATTCGATAGTGGTGGCTAGAACGATAAACAGTGTTTGGACAGGGAGTCCATATTGGATGTGAACTTCCTGTACTCCCATTCGTCTATTAAGAATAAAGAGAATCCTTTCAAAATGTGTTTTAAAGGGCAGTTATTTCTTTCTGCCTCATTTAAGTTACGTGCAAGAAAAAGACAATCTCCTGCATCCTTGTTTAATAGGCTTTTAATATAAAGCAGATAATTTTTTGCAACATTTCCCAAACTTTTCATTATCGAATTGGCTGAGGCTTCTCAACGATTATCATTTCACAACAATATCTCCATCTTCAGCTTCTTTCAATGAATTGGCCTAATAGATGTGCCATTAAAACAGAGCTTCACTCTCAACGTATTTTTAATTTTGTATTCAAACAGTATGAAGGATTCAGCCATAACAGTGAGTGGATTTCTGATACATGCTACATGATGGATGCAACTAAGTGAAAGAAGGCTACATATTGTATGGTTCCATTTATATGAAATGTCCAGCAGTGGCAAATCCATACACACAGAAAAGATTCTACATTCGTGGTTGCCAGGGGTTTGGAAGAGAGGGAAATAGGGAATGACTCCTTAAAATGGGTGTAGGTTTCCTCTTGGTTGATGAAGATGTTTTGCAGCTCGGCAGTGGTGATAGTTGCACAACACTGTGACAGTAGTAAATTCCACTGAATGGTACAGTGAATTGTAAAATGATCCAAATGGTGAATTTTGTGTTATGTTCATTTTACTACAATAAAAAGGAGAAAGAATTCGGGAAAGACTTAGAGTTTGGGAAACTAAGGTGAACTGGTCAAGAAAAAGACAGCTCTATTGTTCAGTTTTCTCTCAGCTCTCCCAGTGCATTAATCCTCAGCAAAAAGTAGGCTGAACTTGTAGATGATAGTCATTCAACACAGTCCAGGGAAAAGTAAATAAAGTAAAACCCAACTCTTCTTCTTTAGCACATGTATGAAAGGTTAACTTGCTGCTCAGCCACGTGGACCTTCATGAAGACGTTTCACTTTAGGTGTCCTCTACTTCAGTACTTTACTCACAGCTCATTCACACATGTAGGCAACAGCATTCCTTAATTCGATGGAATCTGCAGCACTGGTTGTGATCAGTCTCGTGAAAAGAAAAGGAAAGGTGGCGCGGAAGCCAAGGGAAGAGATTTTCAAGACAGAGACGTTGTTTAAGATCTAACTGGGCTTGGCGGTCACAAAGAGAAGGATTGAGAAGTAGTCCCCTGGACTTGTCAACGGAGAAATCATTGGGGGCTTCAAGGAGATCAGTTTCACGAGAGTAGTGGGGCAGAAACCAGATCGCAGTGTAGATGGGAGGGGAGAAATGGGGGGCAAGTCAAGAAATTGATGGCAAAGGGAAAGAAGGGAGGGGTGGATAGGAGGACAGGAGAATGGAATGGAGGAGAGCATTTCCTTGTGGCTCTTTAATATGGCTGGGAGGGGCCAAAAGAGAAGGAGAGCGTGAAGATGTAGGAAGAGGGGGTGGCATCCCGAGCCCAAGGAGGACTGGCGCCTGTCTTCAGCTCCCACCAGCTGGATGGTCCCTCCCTCTAGCTTTCCACGTAGGCTGTGGAAGTTGCCCCTTGCCTCCTTGGATCAGCTGCCCTTGATTCGTTCGTCCTTTTCTTATTTCTCAGCACATCTGGGTCATACGTTATGTGAAGACAAACAAATCACCACTGATGCTTAATTTTCTTGAAAAATCCCCCAGGCAGGTACCATTTTGGAGAACTACCTATTGTGCCTCAGCAAGCCAAAGTAGCCCATTTTTCCTCTCTCATTGGGAGAGATTGCTGTTTCTTGGAGAACCTGATGAAGAGGGTGACTCGCGCTTAGGAATAACGTTGCTTGAAAAGTGCAAAAGGTGAGGTAGTTTGGCTCTGAGGGGCCTCTGAGGCCTGAGACTTCCTGAGAGATGGCAGACTCACAGCTCCCATTTCCCTCTGACCCTGGGCTATGAGCTCATCAAATGAGATGGTAAATAAAGTCACTGACATGGTTTAAAGGATAATTTTGTTCTCTCTTGTTCACTCAGAGCAAATTGAATGGAATTTGCATACAACATATGGATGAACCATCCATACGATGGGGCTTGACCATATCCTCATGGTTCCCCTTCCCTTTTCTACATCTGGCCCCTTTAGCTCTGCAGACTTAACCCCACACCATCAGTCCACCCAGTCGGTCCACTGGACGTCTCTTCCTCTTTCGCATCTGGTCGTTGTCGTCACCTTGTTCTCCACTACCGCCTCCTGCAGTAGCTGTTAGGTCCAGAGAGGTTGGTTCACTGTGAGCAAGTAACTGTCAACTCCATGGACAGGTGGAAGTGACTTGGCAGCCGGGATGCGCCCACCCTGAGTTCATTATACCCATGAGGGTCAAGGAGAATGGGGATGCAGCTGGTCTGCAGAGCCCCGGCAGTTCTGAGACACATGTTCCTGGATCCACACGTTGCTCCATACCCAGCCTTGCCTTTCTTTTTTCTGTCTCTTGACTCCATCCAGGTTTCTGCTCTCCTTGTCCCTTTGGGGAGGGAGGCCAGTACCAGTCCAGGTGTAGTCCCCCAAAGCTTCCTACTTCCAAGCGTTACGTAGGCTTGTATATCCACTTGCTTGGGTTGCCCTGGCATTCGTGCCAACAAGTTGAGTGGTTTAAGCCCTAGGCTCTCTCTTCTGGCAAGAATGTGCCTAAAAATCTCCACCTCTGGTTTGGTGGCCCCTAAAAATTCCCAGTCAGTTTTGGTGAGGGGACACTTGGTGACAGTGTTGTCTTTCGAAATGAGTAGTTCCGTTACCGACGATACTTTGCTCCCCATACATTATTTATAAGGTTTCCCTGTTTGTATGTGCAAACTATTTGTGTGTATATTTGGAGAAATACATTGTACAGGCCTCTTTTTTATTTCTTCCACACACCCTAGAGATGTCATAGAGGCGGTAAATGTGTCCAACTTTTTGAGAAATTGGAACAATCAAGACTTACCTGTATGGAATGCTGTTAACGATGTCAATTCCCGCGACAGTACCTTTCATCTGACACACTTAGGGACTGTTAACAGATTAAAAGTAGTAAAAGACGCGGATAGAGAGAATTTTCATTATCTTGTGCACTGAAATCTTGGATTTTCGTTGGTTTGAATGGGCCTGAAAATGTATTTTTTTTAGTAGGGACATAGAAGCCTCTAGCGGTATTCTTAATAAAGCAAGGTGAGTTATAAGCAATCATCTGATGGAGGGTAAATGTACCACAGTCCAGTTTAAGAAAAATACAATATAAAAGTCTTACCATGGAAGAAAATCTTTATATGATCTTTTGTAAAAAAAAAAAAAAAAAAGCTTCAAGAAACATAAAGACATGACACCATGTTCAGTTTAAAGTCAGTGACTTGTAAGCAAGGCAAAGCAAAGACAGTCTGATTAAGGCCGTTGCATTGTTGTGGCATTTTTTAGGTCTCACCCATTTCTGTGGCCTTTTTAGAACCTAAGCTTCTAGGGCACAGGGAACTTCATCTTGACGTAGGGCTGAGCAAATGCACGGAGCATTTCTCAATAAGTAGGCATTAAATTCTTAGTCCAGAAGGGGCCTTGAGATGCCCTCTCTTTACTCCTTGGTAGAACTGTTTTAACCATCCCCCGAAAACAGATTTTTTTCTTTAAATCTCAAAATTCAGAGATTCCACAATCAGAACTTCCTTCTCATATTGCCATGTGGTCTGCTGTGGGCATCTGTCGAATGGTGTGAACTCTGCGTGGGGAGTCTGGCCTACCCTCGAGGCCCATGGTTTGGGCTGCGGTGGTGTCATGCTGTGCTCAGGGGCCTTCTTTTTGGGAAGTCTGGGCTCCAGTGAGCCTTGGTCATGCTCTTTTATGGAACCTTGGGTGCTAGACCACTCTGACCCTCAGTCTCATTTGCAGGTTCTGGGGAGGATTAAATGAGCTCATGTGATATCCAGGTGACTGAGGCAGAGTCGGCTCGGGATGAATCTTTGCTTCGTTTTCATTAGCTGCGGAGAAGACGATGACAGCTTGGTGCCTCTCCAACTTTAATATGGGTATGCCTCTCTTGGGGATCTTGTTAAATGCAGGCTGGTATTCAGTAGTTCTGGGTGGGGCCTGGATTCTGTGCTTCTAACAAGCTCCTAGGTGACGGTGACGCTGAGGGCAAGGGTTTGGCACCTGCGTTTCTCCCTTTCCGGAAGAGCAGGATGTCTGCCGCACCCCCACCCGAGAGGAGCAAACATCCGCAACGTGACTACTAGGAACCAGCTTCCCTCACAGGCAAGGGACCTGTACCACTGCTCCCAACCATTCTGTCTGAGGCGCAGCAAGCCAAAACACTGAAATGCTGAGGTTTGCAGCAAAGAGGAGGTTTATTCACAGGGCAGCCAAGCGAGGACGTGACGTGACAATAGGTCTCAAATCTGCCTCCCCAAAGGCAAGGGGCTTTGGGTATCTGTGGGATAAAGAATAAAGAAGCAGGGCAGTATGAGGCATGGGGAGCGTGAGGAAAGGTGATTGGAAAAAGGTGTGCTCATCATTGTTCTGAGCTGGCGTAACTAGGCTACAGGCCTCGGCACATTCTCAGGCTGGAGTTGGGGAAAACAGGAGCAGAATGGAAGATGACAGCGTGTGAAGGAGGTGTGGTGTCCATAGGTTCGGGGTCTGACGTGCTTCCTGCTGAAGCACCGATGCCCATCAAAGCCGTAAATGGGGTGCTGGGGAAAACAGGAGCAGAATGGAAGATGACAGCGTGTGAGGGAGGTGTGGTGTCCATAGGTTCGGGGTCTGACGTGCTTCCTGCTGAAGCACCGACGCCCGCCAAAGCCGTAAATGGGGTGCAGGGGAAAACAGGAGCAGAATGGAAGATGACAGCGTATGAAGGAGGTGTGGTGTCCATAGGTTCGGGGTCTGACGTGCTTCCTGCTGAAGCACCGACGCCCGCCAAAGCCGTAAATGGGGTGCTGGGGAAAACAGGAGCAGAATGGAAGATGACAGCGTATGAAGGAGGTGTGGTGTCCATAGGTTCGGGGTCTGACGTGCTTCCTGCTGAAGCACCGACGCCCGCCAAAGCCGTAAATGGGGTGCTGGGGAAAACAGGAGCAGAATGGAAGATGACAGCGTGTGAAGGAGGTGTGGTGTCCATAGGTTCGGGGTCTGACGTGCTTCCTGCTGAAGCACCGACGCCCGCCAAAGCCGTAAATGGGGTGCTGGGGAAAACAGGAGCAGAATGGAAGATGACAGCGTATGAAGGAGGTGTGGTGTCCATAGGTTCGGGGTCTGACGTGCTTCCTGCTGAAGCACCGATGCCCGCCAAAGCCGTAAATGGGGTGCTGGGGAAAACAGGAGCAGAATGGAAGAGGACAGCATGTGAAGGAGGTGTGGTGTCCATAGCTTCCATATTAGAGGTACTGCCTGCCTGATCTGAGAGCAGAGAGTGAAAGTGGGAGAGCCTCTTCCTAGATTCTAACTCCTCTGAATTTATAGCACTGGCTCTGCCTGGCTTTATGACATATCCATTGTACGTGTCACAGAGAAAGAGCGGGCGGGGCAGGGGGTGAGGCAGGGGTCACATGCAAGCCCAGCTGGTGGCTTAACCCCGGCCCAAAGGCAAAGGGCGGGGCCCCTTCTGGACTTTCTAGTGGCTGGGACGTCTGGCTGTGGGTGGCAGGTGTTTGGCACCAGCTGGGCCACCATGCGGAGACTGTTGGGGACTGTGGAAGCCTCCTCCAGAGCTCACCCTTCCCGGGGACTGGCTCTGCAGGCCCCTCAGCCCTGCGTATGTACCGGCCAGGCCTTCCCCACCACGGGGCCCAGAGGCCAGAGCCTGCTCAGACCTGAGGGCAGGAGGCAGCCAGAGCTTACCAGGGTGTGGGCCACCTCGTCCGGAGACCTCCCCAGCTCCTCTGCGAGACCTGGAGACAGGATCGCCTTCTCCAGGGCTGCTCAGCTGCCAGCATCACCATGAGCCAGGTGGCCAAGGTTTCTGAGCAGGAGATGCAGAGCCCTGATCCGACTGGATGCTGCAGCCCACGATGTCCCTTCCTGGCAGATAGGTTCTTTCTTCACTTCTTGTTTGAAATTTGGTAAAAGAACATTTAACCCTTGGCCTGTCCTTCAGGGTATATAGATGGTAGTGGCTTAGCCGGGATTCGATCCAAGCCTGTGTGATTCCAGAGCTTGTGCTCTGGACTGTGGTGCCTCCTTATCGTATATGCTTCATGTGTTACTTGTTTTTTTTTTTCTTGTAGTCCTTATGGTACTTAGCCCTAAGTGCCATACCTGTAACGAACAGCTACACTGCCCTGTAGGAGGTCTTCTTTTGTTCAACGCCTGAATTGGTCATCCACCACACTGTGTTCTAATCTCAGAAGATACAGGTCAGGGACCACCAGTTGTCAGCATGGCACCATTCCATATTTCGAATTGAGGCTTGAAGCCCGTATTTTCCCTTTGTCTAGTTTGAAGGATCCAGATATGTAAAGATGATATTCTAGATAAATCATGGGCTATCCTGAAAGAAATTCACCAGTGAATTGTTCCGTATGGATTAGAAGCCAGCTTCTCTGGCCTTCCTGGAGTATATCCAGTAAGGCGTCTCATTCATGTCTAGAAAGCAACTATATCATTTATGGCAACTTCAGCGTGGAGCGATGTGTTGGTATAAAGTACGATCAACACAATTTGGTCATTGTGAGTATGACAGCTGGGTCCACTCTTTACTACACATATGTAACTCTAGGGATTCTTATGCCCAAGGGAGGAGACGTACTCTTGGCTGTCTAGGACAAGGGAAGCATGTGTTGTTATTCAGGAGCTGGAAGCTTCAGCATGACAGGTAGGAATTGAACAATCGTGGTCTATACATCACTTGACCTTGCTTAAAACTTGTTTCTTTGGCTTGCTTCATTGGAGTGTTTTCTCCCTCCTGGGCTGACATTGTCTGTTATGTATCACGCATGAGACATATAGAAGTTTCAGAACCCAAAATCATATAGATCAGTAAAAATGTATATATATATGTATATATATATAAATCTATTGAAACTCACACTGGGCTTAATTCATATATTCCAAAATCAGTTTGACCCTCTGCTCATGAGATTCTTTTTATGGTATGTCCCAGCAAATCTGGGCTTCCATCCCCAATAAATTTTGGGGTTGAAGGACACAAAAGCTTTTGCTCAGACGTAAATTCTGTCTGAAGAAAAGGGAAATATTATAAGCCCTTTGTAACCTCTCCAAGAGCAGAAATGATTTACAGCTGTGGCATTGAACCATAATTCCTCGATCTCATTTGAGAAGAGTTCAGTTAGAAACAGTGTCTTGATTTTTGTTTCTTTTGTTTCTTCCCTGTTTTCTTGTCTTGCTTACCAACAATCCATTGTAATTCATGAGTTAGTATGGCAGCAGGCTGAGTGTTCCCTGGAGCTCATTAAATGAAGTGTTTTTCCTAAAATGACGTTTGTCTCCTTGTTTTCAGCCCCTCTTCTTTCCTCTGCCCTTGACTATAACCAGAGCTCAGCAAAAGCTGAGTGACTTTGTGCAGACCTTACTTAGGCTCAGCCTTTTTTTCTTCATTATTTTATTCATGGCTCCTCCGTTTCATTGTTTGCCTTCTCGAAATGTGTTGAAATCTTTCTGTGGTTGATGACTTCCAAAATATCTTGGCTTTTATTGGTTGATTAATTTTGGTATTTCTACAGTTTTATTTAGATATGGTTTCAGGAGGAACAGAAAGTAAATATATTTCCTAGTCTGCCATCTTGAGCTGAAAATCCCTGTGGATTTTAGCATCCAATGTTCCCATGGGAAAACACCCAACCATGGCCTTAATAGATGTAACACTCAAGATTTCAGCTTTTCTTGAGCAATCACTAAGGATTTCATATGTGGTCATTTCTAATGGGGAAATTATAACTATCTCAT
Organism: Orcinus orca; assembly: GCF_937001465.1. NCBI lineage: Eukaryota > Metazoa > Chordata > Mammalia > Artiodactyla > Delphinidae > Orcinus > Orcinus orca. The sequence goes on along the minus strand of NC_064567.1, from coordinate 105,943,329 downwards.
GACGTTGATTTGAGGATTAAATTAGATAATGAACATGAAAATGCTTTGTAAGATTTAAAAATCTGTAAAAGTGTTTTTTGTTATTATTTGATTTGTTGCTATTTCAGCTTCACTTGACAGTTGTTTATGACCTTGCCTATGTGAGAAAATGCCCTCTGGGTTATTTTTTTGAAAGCCAGAATGTATTTTTCAACAGCTCAATGGAACTGGCATCATTTGTGAAGGTTAAGGGTGAAGGGGTAAATGTTTCTTGACACCTATCACTTTACAGTGTTTTCAGGAACTAACTGACTCATGTATTCCTCTTCCAAATTTGGTTGAGGACCTCCTACCAGCCACATGCTTTACGTCAGGTGTTGGAAAGCATTTTCTGGATTTTAAATATCTTAGGCTTTGTGGGCCATATAGAGTTTCTGTAGCTTGTCCTCCTCTTTCCTCTTCAACAAGCTTTCTAAACGTGAGAACCATTATTAGCTCACAGTCCCACAGATCCAGGCTGAGAGCCTGATTTGATTCGTGGCCATTATTTGCCAATTCCTGCTCTGCGTCTTCACTGAGGAGGGGGACCATGTTTGAGTAATCAGTTCTTTGAATCAACTGTTGGTCTTCTGGGCCTTGTCCTTGCTCTCCTACAGTCTCTAATCAGCGTGGCATCCAGAGAGATCTTGTTAAAACATAAGTCAGATCATGTCACTCAAATTTCTTCAATGGCTTCTTCACAGAAAATGCAAAGTCCTCAGAGTGCCTCCACAGACCTAGAAATCTGGGTGTCTGTTTCCTCTCTGACTGTTTCCTTCTCCTCTCCAATTTGCTCGCTCTGTTTTCCACACGCTGACATCCTTTCTGCTCCTTGGATAGTCCAAGCCTACTCTTGCCTCATTGACTTTCTGTCGCAGGCCAGCCGCAGAAAGAGGATTTCACCGCCCAGGGTCAGAAGGGAAGGGGTAAGGAACTGAAGTAGCACCGACGAATGGGGTCAGAAGCCCATGGGTCAGAAGGCTGCAATGAGAAGCCTAGTCACCGCAACAAAGAATAGACCCCCGCTCGCCGAAACTAGAGAAAGCTCGCATGCAGCAATGAAGACCCAATGCAGCCAAAAATAAATAAATAAAAAATAAAGTATAGAATCTTAAAAAAAATCTATAAAGAATATTACAAGAATAGAATCACAGGCCAGTTTCTCCTTTGAACATGCATGCAAAATGTGTAAAGAGAAGCACAAACTATATCCATGGTATGTAAAACAATCATATATCAGAATCAAAGTAGCTTTATTCTTCTGGCAATGCAAGGTTGCTTTAATGTCCAAACGTGAAACTGATCCCAGGAATGAATTAGAGTGGGAGAAAAGTCATTTAAAACAGAAATCTTGGGACTTCCCTGGTGGTCCAGTGTTTAGAACATGGCGCGTTCACTGCTGGGGCCCTGGGGTCCAATCCCAGGTCAGGGAACTAAGATCCTGCAAGACATGAGGCAGGGCCCCGAAAAAAAAAAAGGAAAGAAAGAAGTCTTAACCAGGAGAAGCACAAGATCGAATAAACATAACAGATAACACCTTATGAAAAGTAGGTGAAGATTATGGAATATTCTAAGATTTAAAACAAAAAGAAACTTTTAAAGATTCAAAAGGATGTGACAAATATTGTACATAGGCCAAAATAAAATGAAATAAAATATACAAATGATGGGAGCCCAAAATTCCAGATGCCCAAGTCCTGTCTCTGAAGATTCTCATTCAATGGGTTCAGGATTTCCTCCTTATTTAAAAACCTACAGGTGATTCTGGTACGATTCACAGACACAATGTAAAGCTTCTCCTTTACAGGAAAGAATACCAGATTATTTTGTTATCTTGTAGTTATACTAACAGGTTGTACTATTGACGGATAAGTCTGCTGTGAAAATGCACCCCCACTAGGGATAAAAAAGGAACTAGTAGTCTCTACTGCTACTTGGTGGCAGCACGCATGTATTGCAAGGGCAATTATTGTAGCAATCCAAATTAGTGGAACATTTTAGAATTGGAAGACGACATACAGATCATCTAGTCAAGCTTCCAACTATTATAGTTGTGAAAACTAAGGCCCATATAAATGAAATGATTTATCTCCAAAGAGCATTAGTGAAAGTATGAAATAAAAAATATCTCTGAACTTTTAATTTAGTGCTGTTTTTATTAATCTCAAGTATTAGCTTAAACTTCAGTGTGACAGATTTGGGATTGAATTCCTGCTCACGTTTACTGATTGCGTGTCTTTTAGTAAGTTACTAAAACACTTTTTTTTTAAATAGACGTATTTAATTATTTATCTTTGGCTGCCTAGGCTCTTCGTTGCTGTGCACGGGCTTTCCCTAGTTGCGGTGGGCGGGGGCTACTCTTTGTTGCAGTACGCGGGCTTCTCATTGTGGTGGCTTCTCGTTGTTGCTGAGCACGGGGTCTAGGTGCGTGGGCTTCAGTAGTTGTGGTTCACGGGCTCTAGCACGCAGGCTCAGTAGTTGTGGCACATGGTCTTAGTTGCTCCGCGGCATGTGGGATCTTCCCGGACCCGGGCTCAAACGTGTGTCCCGTGCACTGGCAGGTGGATCCTTAACCAGTGCGCCCACAGGGAAGCCCTACTAATACACTTTTAACTTTGCTTTTCACGTATGTAAAATGGTGAGCCTTGACTGATATAGAATATGAGATAACCTAGCACTGTTCTTAACACATATATGTAGTTAAAACTTTTTGGCTCTCATCCCTCTTAAACAGCCTCTATCCTCTTAATAATGAATGTGTCTTTCAGCTAGCAGAGCACCCCAGAGCTGACCACATTCTGGCAAGAGATATAGGATTCTTTTTCTTACTGGGGGTTCTTTATACCTGATAGTTGAAGTGCACTTAAACATGAACAACTCTTGTTTATACTGTAGTAATGGATTTGATGGACGAATTTTAGAAAGTAATATGCAGGAATTGAGCTGCCTTACCCTCAAGAAATATAATTCGATAGTGGTGGCTAGAACGATAAACAGTGTTTGGACAGGGAGTCCATATTGGATGTGAACTTCCTGTACTCCCATTCGTCTATTAAGAATAAAGAGAATCCTTTCAAAATGTGTTTTAAAGGGCAGTTATTTCTTTCTGCCTCATTTAAGTTACGTGCAAGAAAAAGACAATCTCCTGCATCCTTGTTTAATAGGCTTTTAATATAAAGCAGATAATTTTTTGCAACATTTCCCAAACTTTTCATTATCGAATTGGCTGAGGCTTCTCAACGATTATCATTTCACAACAATATCTCCATCTTCAGCTTCTTTCAATGAATTGGCCTAATAGATGTGCCATTAAAACAGAGCTTCACTCTCAACGTATTTTTAATTTTGTATTCAAACAGTATGAAGGATTCAGCCATAACAGTGAGTGGATTTCTGATACATGCTACATGATGGATGCAACTAAGTGAAAGAAGGCTACATATTGTATGGTTCCATTTATATGAAATGTCCAGCAGTGGCAAATCCATACACACAGAAAAGATTCTACATTCGTGGTTGCCAGGGGTTTGGAAGAGAGGGAAATAGGGAATGACTCCTTAAAATGGGTGTAGGTTTCCTCTTGGTTGATGAAGATGTTTTGCAGCTCGGCAGTGGTGATAGTTGCACAACACTGTGACAGTAGTAAATTCCACTGAATGGTACAGTGAATTGTAAAATGATCCAAATGGTGAATTTTGTGTTATGTTCATTTTACTACAATAAAAAGGAGAAAGAATTCGGGAAAGACTTAGAGTTTGGGAAACTAAGGTGAACTGGTCAAGAAAAAGACAGCTCTATTGTTCAGTTTTCTCTCAGCTCTCCCAGTGCATTAATCCTCAGCAAAAAGTAGGCTGAACTTGTAGATGATAGTCATTCAACACAGTCCAGGGAAAAGTAAATAAAGTAAAACCCAACTCTTCTTCTTTAGCACATGTATGAAAGGTTAACTTGCTGCTCAGCCACGTGGACCTTCATGAAGACGTTTCACTTTAGGTGTCCTCTACTTCAGTACTTTACTCACAGCTCATTCACACATGTAGGCAACAGCATTCCTTAATTCGATGGAATCTGCAGCACTGGTTGTGATCAGTCTCGTGAAAAGAAAAGGAAAGGTGGCGCGGAAGCCAAGGGAAGAGATTTTCAAGACAGAGACGTTGTTTAAGATCTAACTGGGCTTGGCGGTCACAAAGAGAAGGATTGAGAAGTAGTCCCCTGGACTTGTCAACGGAGAAATCATTGGGGGCTTCAAGGAGATCAGTTTCACGAGAGTAGTGGGGCAGAAACCAGATCGCAGTGTAGATGGGAGGGGAGAAATGGGGGGCAAGTCAAGAAATTGATGGCAAAGGGAAAGAAGGGAGGGGTGGATAGGAGGACAGGAGAATGGAATGGAGGAGAGCATTTCCTTGTGGCTCTTTAATATGGCTGGGAGGGGCCAAAAGAGAAGGAGAGCGTGAAGATGTAGGAAGAGGGGGTGGCATCCCGAGCCCAAGGAGGACTGGCGCCTGTCTTCAGCTCCCACCAGCTGGATGGTCCCTCCCTCTAGCTTTCCACGTAGGCTGTGGAAGTTGCCCCTTGCCTCCTTGGATCAGCTGCCCTTGATTCGTTCGTCCTTTTCTTATTTCTCAGCACATCTGGGTCATACGTTATGTGAAGACAAACAAATCACCACTGATGCTTAATTTTCTTGAAAAATCCCCCAGGCAGGTACCATTTTGGAGAACTACCTATTGTGCCTCAGCAAGCCAAAGTAGCCCATTTTTCCTCTCTCATTGGGAGAGATTGCTGTTTCTTGGAGAACCTGATGAAGAGGGTGACTCGCGCTTAGGAATAACGTTGCTTGAAAAGTGCAAAAGGTGAGGTAGTTTGGCTCTGAGGGGCCTCTGAGGCCTGAGACTTCCTGAGAGATGGCAGACTCACAGCTCCCATTTCCCTCTGACCCTGGGCTATGAGCTCATCAAATGAGATGGTAAATAAAGTCACTGACATGGTTTAAAGGATAATTTTGTTCTCTCTTGTTCACTCAGAGCAAATTGAATGGAATTTGCATACAACATATGGATGAACCATCCATACGATGGGGCTTGACCATATCCTCATGGTTCCCCTTCCCTTTTCTACATCTGGCCCCTTTAGCTCTGCAGACTTAACCCCACACCATCAGTCCACCCAGTCGGTCCACTGGACGTCTCTTCCTCTTTCGCATCTGGTCGTTGTCGTCACCTTGTTCTCCACTACCGCCTCCTGCAGTAGCTGTTAGGTCCAGAGAGGTTGGTTCACTGTGAGCAAGTAACTGTCAACTCCATGGACAGGTGGAAGTGACTTGGCAGCCAGGATGCGCCCACCCTGAGTTCATTATACCCATGAGGGTCAAGGAGAATGGGGATGCAGCTGGTCTGCAGAGCCCCGGCAGTTCTGAGACACATGTTCCTGGATCCACACGTTGCTCCATACCCAGCCTTGCCTTTCTTTTTTCTGTCTCTTGACTCCATCCAGGTTTCTGCTCTCCTTGTCCCTTTGGGGAGGGAGGCCAGTACCAGTCCAGGTGTAGTCCCCCAAAGCTTCCTACTTCCAAGCGTTACGTAGGCTTGTATATCCACTTGCTTGGGTTGCCCTGGCATTCGTGCCAACAAGTTGAGTGGTTTAAGCCCTAGGCTCTCTCTTCTGGCAAGAATGTGCCTAAAAATCTCCACCTCTGGTTTGGTGGCCCCTAAAAATTCCCAGTCAGTTTTGGTGAGGGGACACTTGGTGACAGTGTTGTCTTTCGAAATGAGTAGTTCCGTTACCGACGATACTTTGCTCCCCATACATTATTTATAAGGTTTCCCTGTTTGTATGTGCAAACTATTTGTGTGTATATTTGGAGAAATACATTGTACAGGCCTCTTTTTTATTTCTTCCACACACCCTAGAGATGTCATAGAGGCGGTAAATGTGTCCAACTTTTTGAGAAATTGGAACAATCAAGACTTACCTGTATGGAATGCTGTTAACGATGTCAATTCCCGCGACAGTACCTTTCATCTGACACACTTAGGGACTGTTAACAGATTAAAAGTAGTAAAAGACGCGGATAGAGAGAATTTTCATTATCTTGTGCACTGAAATCTTGGATTTTCGTTGGTTTGAATGGGCCTGAAAATGTATTTTTTTTAGTAGGGACATAGAAGCCTCTAGCGGTATTCTTAATAAAGCAAGGTGAGTTATAAGCAATCATCTGATGGAGGGTAAATGTACCACAGTCCAGTTTAAGAAAAATACAATATAAAAGTCTTACCATGGAAGAAAATCTTTATATGATCTTTTGTAAAAAAAAAAAAAAAAAGCTTCAAGAAACATAAAGACATGACACCATGTTCAGTTTAAAGTCAGTGACTTGTAAGCAAGGCAAAGCAAAGACAGTCTGATTAAGGCCGTTGCATTGTTGTGGCATTTTTTAGGTCTCACCCATTTCTGTGGCCTTTTTAGAACCTAAGCTTCTAGGGCACAGGGAACTTCATCTTGACGTAGGGCTGAGCAAATGCACGGAGCATTTCTCAATAAGTAGGCATTAAATTCTTAGTCCAGAAGGGGCCTTGAGATGCCCTCTCTTTACTCCTTGGTAGAACTGTTTTAACCATCCCCCGAAAACAGATTTTTTTCTTTAAATCTCAAAATTCAGAGATTCCACAATCAGAACTTCCTTCTCATATTGCCATGTGGTCTGCTGTGGGCATCTGTCGAATGGTGTGAACTCTGCGTGGGGAGTCTGGCCTACCCTCGAGGCCCATGGTTTGGGCTGCGGTGGTGCCATGCTGTGCTCAGGGGCCTTCTTTTTGGGAAGTCTGGGCTCCAGTGAGCCTTGGTCATGCTCTTTTATGGAACCTTGGGTGCTAGACCACTCTGACCCTCAGTCTCATTTGCAGGTTCTGGGGAGGATTAAATGAGCTCATGTGATATCCAGGTGACTGAGGCAGAGTCGGCTCGGGATGAATCTTTGCTTCGTTTTCATTAGCTGCGGAGAAGACGATGACAGCTTGGTGCCTCTCCAACTTTAATATGGGTATGCCTCTCTTGGGGATCTTGTTAAATGCAGGCTGGTATTCAGTAGTTCTGGGTGGGGCCTGGATTCTGTGCTTCTAACAAGCTCCTAGGTGACGGTGACGCTGAGGGCAAGGGTTTGGCACCTGCGTTTCTCCCTTTCCGGAAGAGCAGGATGTCTGCCGCACCCCCACCCGAGAGGAGCAAACATCCGCAACGTGACTACTAGGAACCAGCTTCCCTCACAGGCAAGGGACCTGTACCACTGCTCCCAACCATTCTGTCTGAGGCGCAGCAAGCCAAAACACTGAAATGCTGAGGTTTGCAGCAAAGAGGAGGTTTATTCACAGGGCAGCCAAGCGAGGACGTGACGTGACAATAGGTCTCAAATCTGCCTCCCCAAAGGCAAGGGGCTTTGGGTATCTGTGGGATAAAGAATAAAGAAGCAGGGCAGTATGAGGCATGGGGAGCGTGAGGAAAGGTGATTGGAAAAAGGTGTGCTCATCATTGTTCTGAGCTGGCGTAACTAGGCTACAGGCCTCGGCACATTCTCAGGCTGGAGTTGGGGAAAACAGGAGCAGAATGGAAGATGACAGCGTGTGAAGGAGGTGTGGTGTCCATAGGTTCGGGGTCTGACGTGCTTCCTGCTGAAGCACCGATGCCCATCAAAGCCGTAAATGGGGTGCTGGGGAAAACAGGAGCAGAATGGAAGATGACAGCGTGTGAGGGAGGTGTGGTGTCCATAGGTTCGGGGTCTGACGTGCTTCCTGCTGAAGCACCGACGCCCGCCAAAGCCGTAAATGGGGTGCAGGGGAAAACAGGAGCAGAATGGAAGATGACAGCGTATGAAGGAGGTGTGGTGTCCATAGGTTCGGGGTCTGACGTGCTTCCTGCTGAAGCACCGACGCCCGCCAAAGCCGTAAATGGGGTGCTGGGGAAAACAGGAGCAGAATGGAAGATGACAGCGTATGAAGGAGGTGTGGTGTCCATAGGTTCGGGGTCTGACGTGCTTCCTGCTGAAGCACCGATGCCCGCCAAAGCCGTAAATGGGGTGCTGGGGAAAACAGGAGCAGAATGGAAGATGACAGCGTGTGAAGGAGGTGTGGTGTCCATAGGTTCGGGGTCTGACGTGCTTCCTGCTGAAGCACCGACGCCCGCCAAAGCCGTAAATGGGGTGCTGGGGAAAACAGGAGCAGAATGGAAGATGACAGCGTATGAAGGAGGTGTGGTGTCCATAGGTTCGGGGTCTGACGTGCTTCCTGCTGAAGCACCGATGCCCGCCAAAGCCGTAAATGGGGTGCTGGGGAAAACAGGAGCAGAATGGAAGAGGACAGCATGTGAAGGAGGTGTGGTGTCCATAGCTTCCATATTAGAGGTACTGCCTGCCTGATCTGAGAGCAGAGAGTGAAAGTGGGAGAGCCTCTTCCTAGATTCTAACTCCTCTGAATTTATAGCACTGGCTCTGCCTGGCTTTATGACATATCCATTGTACGTGTCACAGAGAAAGAGTGGGCGGGGCAGGGGGTGAGGCAGGGGTCACATGCAAGCCCAGCTGGTGGCTTAACCCCGGCCCAAAGGCAAAGGGCGGGGCCCCTTCTGGACTTTCTAGTGGCTGGGACGTCTGGCTGTGGGTGGCAGGTGTTTGGCACCAGCTGGGCCACCATGCGGAGACTGTTGGGGACTGTGGAAGCCTCCTCCAGAGCTCACCCTTCCCGGGGACTGGCTCTGCAGGCCCCTCAGCCCTGCGTATGTACCGGCCAGGCCTTCCCCACCACGGGGCCCAGAGGCCAGAGCCTGCTCAGACCTGAGGGCAGGAGGCAGCCAGAGCTTACCAGGGTGTGGGCCACCTCGTCCGGAGACCTCCCCAGCTCCTCTGCGAGACCTGGAGACAGGATCGCCTTCTCCAGGGCTGCTCAGCTGCCAGCATCACCATGAGCCAGGTGGCCAAGGTTTCTGAGCAGGAGATGCAGAGCCCTGATCCGACTGGATGCTGCAGCCCACGATGTCCCTTCCTGGCAGATAGGTTCTTTCTTCACTTCTTGTTTGAAATTTGGTAAAAGAACATTTAACCCTTGGCCTGTCCTTCAGGGTATATAGATGGTAGTGGCTTAGCCGGGATTCGATCCAAGCCTGTGTGATTCCAGAGCTTGTGCTCTGGACTGTGGTGCCTCCTTATCGTATATGCTTCATGTGTTACTTGTTTTTTTTTTTCTTGTAGTCCTTATGGTACTTAGCCCTAAGTGCCATACCTGTAACGAACAGCTACACTGCCCTGTAGGAGGTCTTCTTTTGTTCAACGCCTGAATTGGTCATCCACCACACTGTGTTCTAATCTCAGAAGATACAGGTCAGGGACCACCAGTTGTCAGCATGGCACCATTCCATATTTCGAATTGAGGCTTGAAGCCCGTATTTTCCCTTTGTCTAGTTTGAAGGATCCAGATATGTAAAGATGATATTCTAGATAAATCATGGGCTATCCTGAAAGAAATTCACCAGTGAATTGTTCCGTATGGATTAGAAGCCAGCTTCTCTGGCCTTCCTGGAGTATATCCAGTAAGGCGTCTCATTCATGTCTAGAAAGCAACTATATCATTTATGGCAACTTCAGCGTGGAGCGATGTGTTGGTATAAAGTACGATCAACACAATTTGGTCATTGTGAGTATGACAGCTGGGTCCACTCTTTACTACACATATGTAACTCTAGGGATTCTTATGCCCAAGGGAGGAGACGTACTCTTGGCTGTCTAGGACAAGGGAAGCATGTGTTGTTATTCAGGAGCTGGAAGCTTCAGCATGACAGGTAGGAATTGAACAATCGTGGTCTATACATCACTTGACCTTGCTTAAAACTTGTTTCTTTGGCTTGCTTCATTGGAGTGTTTTCTCCCTCCTGGGCTGACATTGTCTGTTATGTATCACGCATGAGACATATAGAAGTTTCAGAACCCAAAATCATATAGATCAGTAAAAATGTATATATATATGTATATATATATAAATCTATTGAAACTCACACTGGGCTTAATTCATATATTCCAAAATCAGTTTGACCCTCTGCTCATGAGATTCTTTTTATGGTATGTCCCAGCAAATCTGGGCTTCCATCCCCAATAAATTTTGGGGTTGAAGGACACAAAAGCTTTTGCTCAGACCTAAATTCTGTCTGAAGAAAAGGGAAATATTATAAGCCCTTTGTAACCTCTCCAAGAGCAGAAATGATTTACAGCTGTGGCATTGAACCATAATTCCTCGATCTCATTTGAGAAGAGTTCAGTTAGAAACAGTGTCTTGATTTTTGTTTCTTTTGTTTCTTCCCTGTTTTCTTTGTCTTGCTTACCAACAATCCATTGTAATTCATGAGTTAGTATGGCAGCAGGCTGAGTGTTCCCTGGAGCTCATTAAATGAAGTGTTTTTCCTAAAATGACGTTTGTCTCCTTGTTTTCAGCCCCTCTTCTTTCCTCTGCCCTTGACTATAACCAGAGCTCAGCAAAAGCTGAGTGACTTTGTGCAGACCTTACTTAGGCTCAGCCTTTTTTTCTTCATTATTTTATTCATGGCTCCTCCGTTTCATTGTTTGCCTTCTCGAAATGTGTTGAAATCTTTCTGTGGTTGATGACTTCCAAAATATCTTGGCTTTTATTGGTTGATTAATTTTGGTATTTCTACAGTTTTATTTAGATATGGTTTCAGGAGGAACAGAAAGTAAATATATTTCCTAGTCTGCCATCTTGAGCTGAAAATCCCTGTGGATTTTAGCATCCAATGTTCCCATGGGAAAACACCCAACCATGGCCTTAATAGATGTAACACTCAAGATTTCAGCTTTTCTTGAGCAATCACTAAGGATTTCATATGTGGTCATTTCTAATGGGGAAATTATAACTATCTCATGACGTTGATTTGAGGATTAAATTAGATAATGAACATGAAAATGCTTTGTAAGATTTAAAAATCTGTAAAAGTGTTTTTTGTTATTATTTGATTTGTTGCTATTTCAGCTTCACTTGACAGTTGTTTATGACCTTGCCTATGTGAGAAAATGCCCTCTGGGTTATTTTTTTGAAAGCCAGAATGTATTTTTCAACAGCTCAATGGAACTGGCATCATTTGTGAAGGTTAAGGGTGAAGGGGTAAATGTTTCTTGACACCTATCACTTTACAGTGTTTTCAGGAACTAACTGACTCATGTATTCCTCTTCCAAATTTGGTTGAGGACCTCCTACCAGCCACATGCTTTACGTCAGGTGTTGGAAAGCATTTTCTGGATTTTAAATATCTTAGGCTTTGTGGGCCATATAGAGTTTCTGTAGCTTGTCCTCCTCTTTCCTCTTCAACAAGCTTTCTAAACGTGAGAACCATTATTAGCTCACAGTCCCACAGATCCAGGCTGAGAGCCTGATTTGATTCGTGGCCATTATTTGCCAATTCCTGCTCTGCGTCTTCACTGAGGAGGGGGACCATGTTTGAGTAATCAGTTCTTTGAATCAACTGTTGGTCTTCTGGGCCTTGTCCTTGCTCTCCTACAGTCTCTAATCAGCGTGGCATCCAGAGAGATCTTGTTAAAACATAAGTCAGATCATGTCACTCAAATTTCTTCAATGGCTTCTTCACAGAAAATGCAAAGTCCTCAGAGTGCCTCCACAGACCTAGAAATCTGGGTGTCTGTTTCCTCTCTGACTGTTTCCTTCTCCTCTCCAATTTGCTCGCTCTGTTTTCCACACGCTGACATCCTTTCTGCTCCTTGGATAGTCCAAGCCTACTCTTGCCTCATTGACTTTCTGTCGCAGGCCAGCCGCAGAAAGAGGATTTCACCGCCCAGGGTCAGAAGGGAAGGGGTAAGGAACTGAAGTAGCACCGACGAATGGGGTCAGAAGCCCATGGGTCAGAAGGCTGCAATGAGAAGCCTAGTCACCGCAACAAAGAATAGACCCCCGCTCACCGAAACTAGAGAAAGCTCGCATGCAGCAATGAAGACCCAATGCAGCCAAAAATAAATAAATAAAAAATAAAGTATAGAATCTTAAAAAAAATCTATAAAGAATATTACAAGAATAGAATCACAGGCCAGTTTCTCCTTTGAACATGCATGCAAAATGTGTAAAGAGAAGCACAAACTATATCCATGGTATGTAAAACAATCATATATCAGAATCAAAGTAGCTTTATTCTTCTGGCAATGCAAGGTTGCTTTAATGTCCAAACGTGAAACTGATCCCAGGAATGAATTAGAGTGGGAGAAAAGTCATTTAAAACAGAAATCTTGGGACTTCCCTGGTGGTCCAGTGTTTAGAACATGGCGCGTTCACTGCTGGGGCCCTGGGGTCCAATCCCAGGTCAGGGAACTAAGATCCTGCAAGACATGAGGCAGGGCCCCGAAAAAAAAAAAGGAAAGAAAGAAGTCTTAACCAGGAGAAGCACAAGATCGAATAAACATAACAGATAACACCTTATGAAAAGTAGGTGAAGATTATGGAATATTCTAAGATTTAAAACAAAAAGAAACTTTTAAAGATTCAAAAGGATGTGACAAATATTGTACATAGGCCAAAATAAAATGAAATAAAATATACAAATGATGGGAGCCCAAAATTCCAGATGCCCAAGTCCTGTCTCTGAAGATTCTCATTCAATGGGTTCAGGATTTCCTCCTTATTTAAAAACCTACAGGTGATTCTGGTACGATTCACAGACACAATGTAAAGCTTCTCCTTTACAGGAAAGAATACCAGATTATTTTGTTATCTTGTAGTTATACTAACAGGTTGTACTATTGACGGATAAGTCTGCTGTGAAAATGCACCCCCACTAGGGATAAAAAAGGAACTAGTAGTCTCTACTGCTACTTGGTGGCAGCACGCATGTATTGCAAGGGCAATTATTGTAGCAATCCAAATTAGTGGAACATTTTAGAATTGGAAGACGACATACAGATCATCTAGTCAAGCTTCCAACTATTATAGTTGTGAAAACTAAGGCCCATATAAATGAAATGATTTATCTCCAAAGAGCATTAGTGAAAGTATGAAATAAAAAATATCTCTGAACTTTTAATTTAGTGCTGTTTTTATTAATCTCAAGTATTAGCTTAAACTTCAGTGTGACAGATTTGGGATTGAATTCCTGCTCACGTTTACTGATTGCGTGTCTTTTAGTAAGTTACTAAAACACTTTTTTTTTAAATAGACGTATTTAATTATTTATCTTTGGCTGCCTAGGCTCTTCGTTGCTGTGCACGGGCTTTCCCTAGTTGCGGTGGGCGGGGGCTACTCTTTGTTGCAGTACGCGGGCTTCTCATTGTGGTGGCTTCTCGTTGTTGCTGAGCACGGGGTCTAGGTGCGTGGGCTTCAGTAGTTGTGGTTCACGGGCTCTAGCACGCAGGCTCAGTAGTTGTGGCACATGGTCTTAGTTGCTCCGCGGCATGTGGGATCTTCCCGGACCCGGGCTCAAACGTGTGTCCCGTGCACTGGCAGGTGGATCCTTAACCAGTGCGCCCACAGGGAAGCCCTACTAATACACTTTTAACTTTGCTTTTCACGTATGTAAAATGGTGAGCCTTGACTGATATAGAATATGAGATAACCTAGCACTGTTCTTAACACATATATGTAGTTAAAACTTTTTGGCTCTCATCCCTCTTAAACAGCCTCTATCCTCTTAATAATGAATGTGTCTTTCAGCTAGCAGAGCACCCCAGAGCTGACCACATTCTGGCAAGAGATATAGGATTCTTTTTCTTACTGGGGGTTCTTTATACCTGATAGTTGAAGTGCACTTAAACATGAACAACTCTTGTTTATACTGTAGTAATGGATTTGATGGACGAATTTTAGAAAGTAATATGCAGGAATTGAGCTGCCTTACCCTCAAGAAATATAATTCGATAGTGGTGGCTAGAACGATAAACAGTGTTTGGACAGGGAGTCCATATTGGATGTGAACTTCCTGTACTCCCATTCGTCTATTAAGAATAAAGAGAATCCTTTCAAAATGTGTTTTAAAGGGCAGTTATTTCTTTCTGCCTCATTTAAGTTACGTGCAAGAAAAAGACAATCTCCTGCATCCTTGTTTAATAGGCTTTTAATATAAAGCAGATAATTTTTTGCAACATTTCCCAAACTTTTCATTATCGAATTGGCTGAGGCTTCTCAACGATTATCATTTCACAACAATATCTCCATCTTCAGCTTCTTTCAATGAATTGGCCTAATAGATGTGCCATTAAAACAGAGCTTCACTCTCAACGTATTTTTAATTTTGTATTCAAACAGTATGAAGGATTCAGCCATAACAGTGAGTGGATTTCTGATACATGCTACATGATGGATGCAACTAAGTGAAAGAAGGCTACATATTGTATGGTTCCATTTATATGAAATGTCCAGCAGTGGCAAATCCATACACACAGAAAAGATTCTACATTCGTGGTTGCCAGGGGTTTGGAAGAGAGGGAAATAGGGAATGACTCCTTAAAATGGGTGTAGGTTTCCTCTTGGTTGATGAAGATGTTTTGCAGCTCGGCAGTGGTGATAGTTGCACAACACTGTGACAGTAGTAAATTCCACTGAATGGTACAGTGAATTGTAAAATGATCCAAATGGTGAATTTTGTGTTATGTTCATTTTACTACAATAAAAAGGAGAAGGAATTCGGGAAAGACTTAGAGTTTGGGAAACTAAGGTGAACTGGTCAAGAAAAAGACAGCTCTATTGTTCAGTTTTCTCTCAGCTCTCCCAGTGCATTAATCCTCAGCAAAAAGTAGGCTGAACTTGTAGATGATAGTCATTCAACACAGTCCAGGGAAAAGTAAATAAAGTAAAACCCAACTCTTCTTCTTTAGCACATGTATGAAAGGTTAACTTGCTGCTCAGCCACGTGGACCTTCATGAAGACGTTTCACTTTAGGTGTCCTCTACTTCAGTACTTTACTCACAGCTCATTCACACATGTAGGCAACAGCATTCCTTAATTCGATGGAATCTGCAGCACTGGTTGTGATCAGTCTCGTGAAAAGAAAAGGAAAGGTGGCGCGGAAGCCAAGGGAAGAGATTTTCAAGACAGAGACGTTGTTTAAGATCTAACTGGGCTTGGCGGTCACAAAGAGAAGGATTGAGAAGTAGTCCCCTGGACTTGTCAACGGAGAAATCATTGGGGGCTTCAAGGAGATCAGTTTCACGAGAGTAGTGGGGCAGAAACCAGATCGCAGTGTAGATGGGAGGGGAGAAATGGGGGGCAAGTCAAGAAATTGATGGCAAAGGGAAAGAAGGGAGGGGTGGATAGGAGGACAGGAGAATGGAATGGAGGAGAGCATTTCCTTGTGGCTCTTTAATATGGCTGGGAGGGGCCAAAAGAGAAGGAGAGCGTGAAGATGTAGGAAGAGGGGGTGGCATCCCGAGCCCAAGGAGGACTGGCGCCTGTCTTCAGCTCCCACCAGCTGGATGGTCCCTCCCTCTAGCTTTCCACGTAGGCTGTGGAAGTTGCCCCTTGCCTCCTTGGATCAGCTGCCCTTGATTCGTTCGTCCTTTTCTTATTTCTCAGCACATCTGGGTCATACGTTATGTGAAGACAAACAAATCACCACTGATGCTTAATTTTCTTGAAAAATCCCCCAGGCAGGTACCATTTTGGAGAACTACCTATTGTGCCTCAGCAAGCCAAAGTAGCCCATTTTTCCTCTCTCATTGGGAGAGATTGCTGTTTCTTGGAGAACCTGATGAAGAGGGTGACTCGCGCTTAGGAATAACGTTGCTTGAAAAGTGCAAAAGGTGAGGTAGTTTGGCTCTGAGGGGCCTCTGAGGCCTGAGACTTCCTGAGAGATGGCAGACTCACAGCTCCCATTTCCCTCTGACCCTGGGCTATGAGCTCATCAAATGAGATGGTAAATAAAGTCACTGACATGGTTTAAAGGATAATTTTGTTCTCTCTTGTTCACTCAGAGCAAATTGAATGGAATTTGCATACAACATATGGATGAACCATCCATACGATGGGGCTTGACCATATCCTCATGGTTCCCCTTCCCTTTTCTACATCTGGCCCCTTTAGCTCTGCAGACTTAACCCCACACCATCAGTCCACCCAGTCGGTCCACTGGACGTCTCTTCCTCTTTCGCATCTGGTCGTTGTCGTCACCTTGTTCTCCACTACCGCCTCCTGCAGTAGCTGTTAGGTCCAGAGAGGTTGGTTCACTGTGAGCAAGTAACTGTCAACTCCATGGACAGGTGGAAGTGACTTGGCAGCCGGGATGCGCCCACCCTGAGTTCATTATACCCATGAGGGTCAAGGAGAATGGGGATGCAGCTGGTCTGCAGAGCCCCGGCAGTTCTGAGACACATGTTCCTGGATCCACACGTTGCTCCATACCCAGCCTTGCCTTTCTTTTTTCTGTCTCTTGACTCCATCCAGGTTTCTGCTCTCCTTGTCCCTTTGGGGAGGGAGGCCAGTACCAGTCCAGGTGTAGTCCCCCAAAGCTTCCTACTTCCAAGCGTTACGTAGGCTTGTATATCCACTTGCTTGGGTTGCCCTGGCATTCGTGCCAACAAGTTGAGTGGTTTAAGCCCTAGGCTCTCTCTTCTGGCAAGAATGTGCCTAAAAATCTCCACCTCTGGTTTGGTGGCCCCTAAAAATTCCCAGTCAGTTTTGGTGAGGGGACACTTGGTGACAGTGTTGTCTTTCGAAATGAGTAGTTCCGTTACCGACGATACTTTGCTCCCCATACATTATTTATAAGGTTTCCCTGTTTGTATGTGCAAACTATTTGTGTGTATATTTGGAGAAATACATTGTACAGGCCTCTTTTTTATTTCTTCCACACACCCTAGAGATGTCATAGAGGCGGTAAATGTGTCCAACTTTTTGAGAAATTGGAACAATCAAGACTTACCTGTATGGAATGCTGTTAACGATGTCAATTCCCGCGACAGTACCTTTCATCTGACACACTTAGGGACTGTTAACAGATTAAAAGTAGTAAAAGACGCGGATAGAGAGAATTTTCATTATCTTGTGCACTGAAATCTTGGATTTTCGTTGGTTTGAATGGGCCTGAAAATGTATTTTTTTTAGTAGGGACATAGAAGCCTCTAGCGGTATTCTTAATAAAGCAAGGTGAGTTATAAGCAATCATCTGATGGAGGGTAAATGTACCACAGTCCAGTTTAAGAAAAATACAATATAAAAGTCTTACCATGGAAGAAAATCTTTATATGATCTTTTGTAAAAAAAAAAAAAAAAAAGCTTCAAGAAACATAAAGACATGACACCATGTTCAGTTTAAAGTCAGTGACTTGTAAGCAAGGCAAAGCAAAGACAGTCTGATTAAGGCCGTTGCATTGTTGTGGCATTTTTTAGGTCTCACCCATTTCTGTGGCCTTTTTAGAACCTAAGCTTCTAGGGCACAGGGAACTTCATCTTGACGTAGGGCTGAGCAAATGCACGGAGCATTTCTCAATAAGTAGGCATTAAATTCTTAGTCCAGAAGGGGCCTTGAGATGCCCTCTCTTTACTCCTTGGTAGAACTGTTTTAACCATCCCCCGAAAACAGATTTTTTTCTTTAAATCTCAAAATTCAGAGATTCCACAATCAGAACTTCCTTCTCATATTGCCATGTGGTCTGCTGTGGGCATCTGTCGAATGGTGTGAACTCTGCGTGGGGAGTCTGGCCTACCCTCGAGGCCCATGGTTTGGGCTGCGGTGGTGCCATGCTGTGCTCAGGGGCCTTCTTTTTGGGAAGTCTGGGCTCCAGTGAGCCTTGGTCATGCTCTTTTATGGAACCTTGGGTGCTAGACCACTCTGACCCTCAGTCTCATTTGCAGGTTCTGGGGAGGATTAAATGAGCTCATGTGATATCCAGGTGACTGAGGCAGAGTCGGCTCGGGATGAATCTTTGCTTCGTTTTCATTAGCTGCGGAGAAGACGATGACAGCTTGGTGCCTCTCCAACTTTAATATGGGTATGCCTCTCTTGGGGATCTTGTTAAATGCAGGCTGGTATTCAGTAGTTCTGGGTGGGGCCTGGATTCTGTGCTTCTAACAAGCTCCTAGGTGACGGTGACGCTGAGGGCAAGGGTTTGGCACCTGCGTTTCTCCCTTTCCGGAAGAGCAGGATGTCTGCCGCACCCCCACCCGAGAGGAGCAAACATCCGCAACGTGACTACTAGGAACCAGCTTCCCTCACAGGCAAGGGACCTGTACCACTGCTCCCAACCATTCTGTCTGAGGCGCAGCAAGCCAAAACACTGAAATGCTGAGGTTTGCAGCAAAGAGGAGGTTTATTCACAGGGCAGCCAAGCGAGGACGTGACGTGACAATAGGTCTCAAATCTGCCTCCCCAAAGGCAAGGGGCTTTGGGTATCTGTGGGATAAAGAATAAAGAAGCAGGGCAGTATGAGGCATGGGGAGCGTGAGGAAAGGTGATTGGAAAAAGGTGTGCTCATCATTGTTCTGAGCTGGCGTAACTAGGCTACAGGCCTCGGCACATTCTCAGGCTGGAGTTGGGGAAAACAGGAGCAGAATGGAAGATGACAGCGTGTGAAGGAGGTGTGGTGTCCATAGGTTCGGGGTCTGACGTGCTTCCTGCTGAAGCACCGATGCCCATCAAAGCCGTAAATGGGGTGCTGGGGAAAACAGGAGCAGAATGGAAGATGACAGCGTGTGAGGGAGGTGTGGTGTCCATAGGTTCGGGGTCTGACGTGCTTCCTGCTGAAGCACCGACGCCCGCCAAAGCCGTAAATGGGGTGCAGGGGAAAACAGGAGCAGAATGGAAGATGACAGCGTATGAAGGAGGTGTGGTGTCCATAGGTTCGGGGTCTGACGTGCTTCCTGCTGAAGCACCGACGCCCGCCAAAGCCGTAAATGGGGTGCTGGGGAAAACAGGAGCAGAATGGAAGATGACAGCGTATGAAGGAGGTGTGGTGTCCATAGGTTCGGGGTCTGACGTGCTTCCTGCTGAAGCACCGATGCCCGCCAAAGCCGTAAATGGGGTGCTGGGGAAAACAGGAGCAGAATGGAAGATGACAGCGTGTGAAGGAGGTGTGGTGTCCATAGGTTCGGGGTCTGACGTGCTTCCTGCTGAAGCACCGATGCCCGCCAAAGCCGTAAATGGGGTGCTGGGGAAAACAGGAGCAGAATGGAAGAGGACAGCATGTGAAGGAGGTGTGGTGTCCATAGCTTCCATATTAGAGGTACTGCCTGCCTGATCTGAGAGCAGAGAGTGAAAGTGGGAGAGCCTCTTCCTAGATTCTAACTCCTCTGAATTTATAGCACTGGCTCTGCCTGGCTTTATGACATATCCATTGTACGTGTCACAGAGAAAGAGCGGGCGGGGCAGGGGGTGAGGCAGGGGTCACATGCAAGCCCAGCTGGTGGCTTAACCCCGGCCCAAAGGCAAAGGGCGGGGCCCCTTCTGGACTTTCTAGTGGCTGGGACGTCTGGCTGTGGGTGGCAGGTGTTTGGCACCAGCTGGGCCACCATGCGGAGACTGTTGGGGACTGTGGAAGCCTCCTCCAGAGCTCACCCTTCCCGGGGACTGGCTCTGCAGGCCCCTCAGCCCTGCGTATGTACCGGCCAGGCCTTCCCCACCACGGGGCCCAGAGGCCAGAGCCTGCTCAGACCTGAGGGCAGGAGGCAGCCAGAGCTTACCAGGGTGTGGGCCACCTCGTCCGGAGACCTCCCCAGCTCCTCTGCGAGACCTGGAGACAGGATCGCCTTCTCCAGGGCTGCTCAGCTGCCAGCATCACCATGAGCCAGGTGGCCAAGGTTTCTGAGCAGGAGATGCAGAGCCCTGATCCGACTGGATGCTGCAGCCCACGATGTCCCTTCCTGGCAGATAGGTTCTTTCTTCACTTCTTGTTTGAAATTTGGTAAAAGAACATTTAACCCTTGGCCTGTCCTTCAGGGTATATAGATGGTAGTGGCTTAGCCGGGATTCGATCCAAGCCTGTGTGATTCCAGAGCTTGTGCTCTGGACTGTGGTGCCTCCTTATCGTATATGCTTCATGTGTTACTTGTTTTTTTTTTTCTTGTAGTCCTTATGGTACTTAGCCCTAAGTGCCATACCTGTAACGAACAGCTACACTGCCCTGTAGGAGGTCTTCTTTTGTTCAACGCCTGAATTGGTCATCCACCACACTGTGTTCTAATCTCAGAAGATACAGGTCAGGGACCACCAGTTGTCAGCATGGCACCATTCCATATTTCGAATTGAGGCTTGAAGCCCGTATTTTCCCTTTGTCTAGTTTGAAGGATCCAGATATGTAAAGATGATATTCTAGATAAATCATGGGCTATCCTGAAAGAAATTCACCAGTGAATTGTTCCGTATGGATTAGAAGCCAGCTTCTCTGGCCTTCCTGGAGTATATCCAGTAAGGCGTCTCATTCATGTCTAGAAAGCAACTATATCATTTATGGCAACTTCAGCGTGGAGCGATGTGTTGGTATAAAGTACGATCAACACAATTTGGTCATTGTGAGTATGACAGCTGGGTCCACTCTTTACTACACATATGTAACTCTAGGGATTCTTATGCCCAAGGGAGGAGACGTACTCTTGGCTGTCTAGGACAAGGGAAGCATGTGTTGTTATTCAGGAGCTGGAAGCTTCAGCATGACAGGTAGGAATTGAACAATCGTGGTCTATACATCACTTGACCTTGCTTAAAACTTGTTTCTTTGGCTTGCTTCATTGGAGTGTTTTCTCCCTCCTGGGCTGACATTGTCTGTTATGTATCACGCATGAGACATATAGAAGTTTCAGAACCCAAAATCATATAGATCAGTAAAAATGTATATATATATGTATATATATATAAATCTATTGAAACTCACACTGGGCTTAATTCATATATTCCAAAATCAGTTTGACCCTCTGCTCATGAGATTCTTTTTATGGTATGTCCCAGCAAATCTGGGCTTCCATCCCCAATAAATTTTGGGGTTGAAGGACACAAAAGCTTTTGCTCAGACGTAAATTCTGTCTGAAGAAAAGGGAAATATTATAAGCCCTTTGTAACCTCTCCAAGAGCAGAAATGATTTACAGCTGTGGCATTGAACCATAATTCCTCGATCTCATTTGAGAAGAGTTCAGTTAGAAACAGTGTCTTGATTTTTGTTTCTTTTGTTTCTTCCCTGTTTTCTTTGTCTTGCTTACCAACAATCCATTGTAATTCATGAGTTAGTATGGCAGCAGGCTGAGTGTTCCCTGGAGCTCATTAAATGAAGTGTTTTTCCTAAAATGACGTTTGTCTCCTTGTTTTCAGCCCCTCTTCTTTCCTCTGCCCTTGACTATAACCAGAGCTCAGCAAAAGCTGAGTGACTTTGTGCAGACCTTACTTAGGCTCAGCCTTTTTTTCTTCATTATTTTATTCATGGCTCCTCCGTTTCATTGTTTGCCTTCTCGAAATGTGTTGAAATCTTTCTGTGGTTGATGACTTCCAAAATATCTTGGCTTTTATTGGTTGATTAATTTTGGTATTTCTACAGTTTTATTTAGATATGGTTTCAGGAGGAACAGAAAGTAAATATATTTCCTAGTCTGCCATCTTGAGCTGAAAATCCCTGTGGATTTTAGCATCCAATGTTCCCATGGGAAAACACCCAACCATGGCCTTAATAGATGTAACACTCAAGATTTCAGCTTTTCTTGAGCAATCACTAAGGATTTCATATGTGGTCATTTCTAATGGGGAAATTATAACTATCTCATGACGTTGATTTGAGGATTAAATTAGATAATGAACATGAAAATGCTTTGTAAGATTTAAAAATCTGTAAAAGTGTTTTTTGTTATTATTTGATTTGTTGCTATTTCAGCTTCACTTGACAGTTGTTTATGACCTTGCCTATGTGAGAAAATGCCCTCTGGGTTATTTTTTTGAAAGCCAGAATGTATTTTTCAACAGCTCAATGGAACTGGCATCATTTGTGAAGGTTAAGGGTGAAGGGGTAAATGTTTCTTGACACCTATCACTTTACAGTGTTTTCAGGAACTAACTGACTCATGTATTCCTCTTCCAAATTTGGTTGAGGACCTCCTACCAGCCACATGCTTTACGTCAGGTGTTGGAAAGCATTTTCTGGATTTTAAATATCTTAGGCTTTGTGGGCCATATAGAGTTTCTGTAGCTTGTCCTCCTCTTTCCTCTTCAACAAGCTTTCTAAACGTGAGAACCATTATTAGCTCACAGTCCCACAGATCCAGGCTGAGAGCCTGATTTGGTTCGTGGCCATTATTTGCCAATTCCTGCTCTGCGTCTTCACTGAAGAGGGGGACCATGTTTGAGTAATCAGTTCTTTGAATCAACTGTTGGTCTTCTGGGCCTTGTCCTTGCTCTCCTACAGTCTCTAATCAGCGTGGCATCCAGAGAGATCTTGTTAAAACATAAGTCAGATCATGTCACTCAAATTTCTTCAATGGCTTCTTCACAGAAAATGCAAAGTCCTCAGAGTGCCTCCACAGACCTAGAAATCTGGGTGTCTGTTTCCTCTCTGACTGTTTCCTTCTCCTCTCCAATTTGCTCGCTCTGTTTTCCACACGCTGACATCCTTTCTGCTCCTTGGATAGTCCAAGCCTACTCTTGCCTCATTGACTTTCTGTCGCAGGCCAGCCGCAGAAAGAGGATTTCACCGCCCAGGGTCAGAAGGGAAGGGGTAAGGAACTGAAGTAGCACCGACGAATGGGGTCAGAAGCCCATGGGTCAGAAGGCTGCAATGAGAAGCCTAGTCACCGCAACAAAGAATAGACCCCCGCTCGCCGAAACTAGAGAAAGCTCGCATGCAGCAATGAAGACCCAATGCAGCCAAAAATAAATAAATAAAAAATAAAGTATAGAATCTTAAAAAAAATCTATAAAGAATATTACAAGAATAGAATCACAGGCCAGTTTCTCCTTTGAACATGCATGCAAAATGTGTAAAGAGAAGCACAAACTATATCCATGGTATGTAAAACAATCATATATCAGAATCAAAGTAGCTTTATTCTTCTGGCAATGCAAGGTTGCTTTAATGTCCAAACGTGAAACTGATCCCAGGAATGAATTAGAGTGGGAGAAAAGTCATTTAAAACAGAAATCTTGGGACTTCCCTTGTGGTCCAGTGTTTAGAACATGGCGCGTTCACTGCTGGGGCCCTGGGGTCCAATCCCAGGTCAGGGAACTAAGATCCTGCAAGACATGAGGCAGGGCCCCGAAAAAAAAAAAGGAAAGAAAGAAGTCTTAACCAGGAGAAGCACAAGATCGAATAAACATAACAGATAACACCTTATGAAAAGTAGGTGAAGATTATGGAATATTCTAAGATTTAAAACAAAAAGAAACTTTTAAAGATTCAAAAGGATGTGACAAATATTGTACATAGGCCAAAATAAAATGAAATAAAATATACAAATGATGGGAGCCCAAAATTCCAGATGCCCAAGTCCTGTCTCTGAAGATTCTCATTCAATGGGTTCAGGATTTCCTCCTTATTTAAAAACCTACAGGTGATTCTGGTACGATTCACAGACACAATGTAAAGCTTCTCCTTTACAGGAAAGAATACCAGATTATTTTGTTATCTTGTAGTTATACTAACAGGTTGTACTATTGACGGATAAGTCTGCTGTGAAAATGCACCCCCACTAGGGATAAAAAAGGAACTAGTAGTCTCTACTGCTACTTGGTGGCAGCACGCATGTATTGCAAGGGCAATTATTGTAGCAATCCAAATTAGTGGAACATTTTAGAATTGGAAGACGACATACAGATCATCTAGTCAAGCTTCCAACTATTATAGTTGTGAAAACTAAGGCCCATATAAATGAAATGATTTATCTCCAAAGAGCATTAGTGAAAGTATGAAATAAAAAATATCTCTGAACTTTTAATTTAGTGCTGTTTTTATTAATCTCAAGTATTAGCTTAAACTTCAGTGTGACAGATTTGGGATTGAATTCCTGCTCACGTTTACTGATTGCGTGTCTTTTAGTAAGTTACTAAAACACTTTTTTTTTAAATAGACGTATTTAATTATTTATCTTTGGCTGCCTAGGCTCTTCGTTGCTGTGCACGGGCTTTCCCTAGTTGCGGTGGGCGGGGGCTACTCTTTGTTGCAGTACGCGGGCTTCTCATTGTGGTGGCTTCTCGTTGTTGCTGAGCACGGGGTCTAGGTGCGTGGGCTTCAGTAGTTGTGGTTCACGGGCTCTAGCACGCAGGCTCAGTAGTTGTGGCACATGGTCTTAGTTGCTCCGCGGCATGTGGGATCTTCCCGGACCCGGGCTCAAACGTGTGTCCCGTGCACTGGCAGGTGGATCCTTAACCAGTGCGCCCACAGGGAAGCCCTACTAATACACTTTTAACTTTGCTTTTCACGTATGTAAAATGGTGAGCCTTGACTGATATAGAATATGAGATAACCTAGCACTGTTCTTAACACATATATGTAGTTAAAACTTTTTGGCTCTCATCCCTCTTAAACAGCCTCTATCCTCTTAATAATGAATGTGTCTTTCAGCTAGCAGAGCACCCCAGAGCTGACCACATTCTGGCAAGAGATATAGGATTCTTTTTCTTACTGGGGGTTCTTTATACCTGATAGTTGAAGTGCACTTAAACATGAACAACTCTTGTTTATACTGTAGTAATGGATTTGATGGACGAATTTTAGAAAGTAATATGCAGGAATTGAGCTGCCTTACCCTCAAGAAATATAATTCGATAGTGGTGGCTAGAACGATAAACAGTGTTTGGACAGGGAGTCCATATTGGATGTGAACTTCCTGTACTCCCATTCGTCTATTAAGAATAAAGAGAATCCTTTCAAAATGTGTTTTAAAGGGCAGTTATTTCTTTCTGCCTCATTTAAGTTACGTGCAAGAAAAAGACAATCTCCTGCATCCTTGTTTAATAGGCTTTTAATATAAAGCAGATAATTTTTTGCAACATTTCCCAAACTTTTCATTATCGAATTGGCTGAGGCTTCTCAACGATTATCATTTCACAACAATATCTCCATCTTCAGCTTCTTTCAATGAATTGGCCTAATAGATGTGCCATTAAAACAGAGCTTCACTCTCAACGTATTTTTAATTTTGTATTCAAACAGTATGAAGGATTCAGCCATAACAGTGAGTGGATTTCTGATACATGCTACATGATGGATGCAACTAAGTGAAAGAAGGCTACATATTGTATGGTTCCATTTATATGAAATGTCCAGCAGTGGCAAATCCATACACACAGAAAAGATTCTACATTCGTGGTTGCCAGGGGTTTGGAAGAGAGGGAAATAGGGAATGACTCCTTAAAATGGGTGTAGGTTTCCTCTTGGTTGATGAAGATGTTTTGCAGCTCGGCAGTGGTGATAGTTGCACAACACTGTGACAGTAGTAAATTCCACTGAATGGTACAGTGAATTGTAAAATGATCCAAATGGTGAATTTTGTGTTATGTTCATTTTACTACAATAAAAAGGAGAAAGAATTCGGGAAAGACTTAGAGTTTGGGAAACTAAGGTGAACTGGTCAAGAAAAAGACAGCTCTATTGTTCAGTTTTCTCTCAGCTCTCCCAGTGCATTAATCCTCAGCAAAACGTAGGCTGAACTTGTAGATGATAGTCATTCAACACAGTCCAGGGAAAAGTAAATAAAGTAAAACCCAACTCTTCTTCTTTAGCACATGTATGAAAGGTTAACTTGCTGCTCAGCCACGTGGACCTTCATGAAGACGTTTCACTTTAGGTGTCCTCTACTTCAGTACTTTACTCACAGCTCATTCACACATGTAGGCAACAGCATTCCTTAATTCGATGGAATCTGCAGCACTGGTTGTGATCAGTCTCGTGAAAAGAAAAGGAAAGGTGGCGCGGAAGCCAAGGGAAGAGATTTTCAAGACAGAGACGTTGTTTAAGATCTAACTGGGCTTGGCGGTCACAAAGAGAAGGATTGAGAAGTAGTCCCCTGGACTTGTCAACGGAGAAATCATTGGGGGCTTCAAGGAGATCAGTTTCACGAGAGTAGTGGGGCAGAAACCAGATCGCAGTGTAGATGGGAGGGGAGAAATGGGGGGCAAGTCAAGAAATTGATGGCAAAGGGAAAGAAGGGAGGGGTGGATAGGAGGACAGGAGAATGGAATGGAGGAGAGCATTTCCTTGTGGCTCTTTAATATGGCTGGGAGGGGCCAAAAGAGAAGGAGAGCGTGAAGATGTAGGAAGAGGGGGTGGCATCCCGAGCCCAAGGAGGACTGGCGCCTGTCTTCAGCTCCCACCAGCTGGATGGTCCCTCCCTCTAGCTTTCCACGTGGCTGTGGAAGTTGCCCCTTGCCTCCTTGGATCAGCTGCCCTTGATTCGTTCGTCCTTTTCTTATTTCTCAGCACATCTGGGTCATACGTTATGTGAAGACAAACAAATCACCACTGATGCTTAATTTTCTTGAAAAATCCCCCAGGCAGGTACCATTTTGGAGAACTACCTATTGTGCCTCAGCAAGCCAAAGTAGCCCATTTTTCCTCTCTCATTGGGAGAGATTGCTGTTTCTTGGAGAACCTGATGAAGAGGGTGACTCGCGCTTAGGAATAACGTTGCTTGAAAAGTGCAAAAGGTGAGGTAGTTTGGCTCTGAGGGGCCTCTGAGGCCTGAGACTTCCTGAGAGATGGCAGACTCACAGCTCCCATTTCCCTCTGACCCTGGGCTATGAGCTCATCAAATGAGATGGTAAATAAAGTCACTGACATGGTTTAAAGGATAATTTTGTTCTCTCTTGTTCACTCAGAGCAAATTGAATGGAATTTGCATACAACATATGGATGAACCATCCATACGATGGGGCTTGACCATATCCTCATGGTTCCCCTTCCCTTTTCTACATCTGGCCCCTTTAGCTCTGCAGACTTAACCCCACACCATCAGTCCACCCAGTCGGTCCACTGGACGTCTCTTCCTCTTTCGCATCTGGTCGTTGTCGTCACCTTGTTCTCCACTACCGCCTCCTGCAGTAGCTGTTAGGTCCAGAGAGGTTGGTTCACTGTGAGCAAGTAACTGTCAACTCCATGGACAGGTGGAAGTGACTTGGCAGCCGGGATGCGCCCACCCTGAGTTCATTATACCCATGAGGGTCAAGGAGAATGGGGATGCAGCTGGTCTGCAGAGCCCCGGCAGTTCTGAGACACATGTTCCTGGATCCACACGTTGCTCCATACCCAGCCTTGCCTTTCTTTTTTCTGTCTCTTGACTCCATCCAGGTTTCTGCTCTCCTTGTCCCTTTGGGGAGGGAGGCCAGTACCAGTCCAGGTGTAGTCCCCCAAAGCTTCCTACTTCCAAGCGTTACGTAGGCTTGTATATCCACTTGCTTGGGTTGCCCTGGCATTCGTGCCAACAAGTTGAGTGGTTTAAGCCCTAGGCTCTCTCTTCTGGCAAGAATGTGCCTAAAAATCTCCACCTCTGGTTTGGTGGCCCCTAAAAATTCCCAGTCAGTTTTGGTGAGGGGACACTTGGTGACAGTGTTGTCTTTCGAAATGAGTAGTTCCGTTACCGACGATACTTTGCTCCCCATACATTATTTATAAGGTTTCCCTGTTTGTATGTGCAAACTATTTGTGTGTATATTTGGAGAAATACATTGTACAGGCCTCTTTTTTATTTCTTCCACACACCCTAGAGATGTCATAGAGGCGGTAAATGTGTCCAACTTTTTGAGAAATTGGAACAATCAAGACTTACCTGTATGGAATGCTGTTAACGATGTCAATTCCCGCGACAGTACCTTTCATCTGACACACTTAGGGACTGTTAACAGATTAAAAGTAGTAAAAGACGCGGATAGAGAGAATTTTCATTATCTTGTGCACTGAAATCTTGGATTTTCGTTGGTTTGAATGGGCCTGAAAATGTATTTTTTTTAGTAGGGACATAGAAGCCTCTAGCGGTATTCTTAATAAAGCAAGGTGAGTTATAAGCAATCATCTGATGGAGGGTAAATGTACCACAGTCCAGTTTAAGAAAAATACAATATAAAAGTCTTACCATGGAAGAAAATCTTTATATGATCTTTTGTAAAAAAAAAAAAAAAAAAGCTTCAAGAAACATAAAGACATGACACCATGTTCAGTTTAAAGTCAGTGACTTGTAAGCAAGGCAAAGCAAAGACAGTCTGATTAAGGCCGTTGCATTGTTGTGGCATTTTTTAGGTCTCACCCATTTCTGTGGCCTTTTTAGAACCTAAGCTTCTAGGGCACAGGGAACTTCATCTTGACGTAGGGCTGAGCAAATGCACGGAGCATTTCTCAATAAGTAGGCATTAAATTCTTAGTCCAGAAGGGGCCTTGAGATGCCCTCTCTTTACTCCTTGGTAGAACTGTTTTAACCATCCCCCGAAAACAGATTTTTTTCTTTAAATCTCAAAATTCAGAGATTCCACAA
Source organism: Orcinus orca (assembly GCF_937001465.1). Lineage (NCBI taxonomy): Eukaryota > Metazoa > Chordata > Mammalia > Artiodactyla > Delphinidae > Orcinus > Orcinus orca. Next base: position 105,914,900 of record NC_064567.1, on the reverse strand, counting down.
TCAGAACTTCCTTCTCATATTGCCATGTGGTCTGCTGTGGGCATCTGTCGAATGGTGTGAACTCTGCGTGGGGAGTCTGGCCTACCCTCGAGGCCCATGGTTTGGGCTGCGGTGGTGCCATGCTGTGCTCAGGGGCCTTCTTTTTGGGAAGTCTGGGCTCCAGTGAGCCTTGGTCATGCTCTTTTATGGAACCTTGGGTGCTAGACCACTCTGACCCTCAGTCTCATTTGCAGGTTCTGGGGAGGATTAAATGAGCTCATGTGATATCCAGGTGACTGAGGCAGAGTCGGCTCGGGATGAATCTTTGCTTCGTTTTCATTAGCTGCGGAGAAGACGATGACAGCTTGGTGCCTCTCCAACTTTAATATGGGTATGCCTCTCTTGGGGATCTTGTTAAATGCAGGCTGGTATTCAGTAGTTCTGGGTGGGGCCTGGATTCTGTGCTTCTAACAAGCTCCTAGGTGACGGTGACGCTGAGGGCAAGGGTTTGGCACCTGCGTTTCTCCCTTTCCGGAAGAGCAGGATGTCTGCCGCACCCCCACCCGAGAGGAGCAAACATCCGCAACGTGACTACTAGGAACCAGCTTCCCTCACAGGCAAGGGACCTGTACCACTGCTCCCAACCATTCTGTCTGAGGCGCAGCAAGCCAAAACACTGAAATGCTGAGGTTTGCAGCAAAGAGGAGGTTTATTCACAGGGCAGCCAAGCGAGGACGTGACGTGACAATAGGTCTCAAATCTGCCTCCCCAAAGGCAAGGGGCTTTGGGTATCTGTGGGATAAAGAATAAAGAAGCAGGGCAGTATGAGGCATGGGGAGCGTGAGGAAAGGTGATTGGAAAAAGGTGTGCTCATCATTGTTCTGAGCTGGCGTAACTAGGCTACAGGCCTCGGCACATTCTCAGGCTGGAGTTGGGGAAAACAGGAGCAGAATGGAAGATGACAGCGTGTGAAGGAGGTGTGGTGTCCATAGGTTCGGGGTCTGACGTGCTTCCTGCTGAAGCACCGATGCCCATCAAAGCCGTAAATGGGGTGCTGGGGAAAACAGGAGCAGAATGGAAGATGACAGCGTGTGAGGGAGGTGTGGTGTCCATAGGTTCGGGGTCTGACGTGCTTCCTGCTGAAGCACCGACGCCCGCCAAAGCCGTAAATGGGGTGCAGGGGAAAACAGGAGCAGAATGGAAGATGACAGCGTATGAAGGAGGTGTGGTGTCCATAGGTTCGGGGTCTGACGTGCTTCCTGCTGAAGCACCGACGCCCGCCAAAGCCGTAAATGGGGTGCTGGGGAAAACAGGAGCAGAATGGAAGATGACAGCGTATGAAGGAGGTGTGGTGTCCATAGGTTCGGGGTCTGACGTGCTTCCTGCTGAAGCACCGATGCCCGCCAAAGCCGTAAATGGGGTGCTGGGGAAAACAGGAGCAGAATGGAAGATGACAGCGTGTGAAGGAGGTGTGGTGTCCATAGGTTCGGGGTCTGACGTGCTTCCTGCTGAAGCACCGACGCCCGCCAAAGCCGTAAATGGGGTGCTGGGGAAAACAGGAGCAGAATGGAAGATGACAGCGTATGAAGGAGGTGTGGTGTCCATAGGTTCGGGGTCTGACGTGCTTCCTGCTGAAGCACCGATGCCCGCCAAAGCCGTAAATGGGGTGCTGGGGAAAACAGGAGCAGAATGGAAGAGGACAGCATGTGAAGGAGGTGTGGTGTCCATAGCTTCCATATTAGAGGTACTGCCTGCCTGATCTGAGAGCAGAGAGTGAAAGTGGGAGAGCCTCTTCCTAGATTCTAACTCCTCTGAATTTATAGCACTGGCTCTGCCTGGCTTTATGACATATCCATTGTACGTGTCACAGAGAAAGAGCGGGCGGGGCAGGGGGTGAGGCAGGGGTCACATGCAAGCCCAGCTGGTGGCTTAACCCCGGCCCAAAGGCAAAGGGCGGGGCCCCTTCTGGACTTTCTAGTGGCTGGGACGTCTGGCTGTGGGTGGCAGGTGTTTGGCACCAGCTGGGCCACCATGCGGAGACTGTTGGGGACTGTGGAAGCCTCCTCCAGAGCTCACCCTTCCCGGGGACTGGCTCTGCAGGCCCCTCAGCCCTGCGTATGTACCGGCCAGGCCTTCCCCACCACGGGGCCCAGAGGCCAGAGCCTGCTCAGACCTGAGGGCAGGAGGCAGCCAGAGCTTACCAGGGTGTGGGCCACCTCGTCCGGAGACCTCCCCAGCTCCTCTGCGAGACCTGGAGACAGGATCGCCTTCTCCAGGGCTGCTCAGCTGCCAGCATCACCATGAGCCAGGTGGCCAAGGTTTCTGAGCAGGAGATGCAGAGCCCTGATCCGACTGGATGCTGCAGCCCACGATGTCCCTTCCTGGCAGATAGGTTCTTTCTTCACTTCTTGTTTGAAATTTGGTAAAAGAACATTTAACCCTTGGCCTGTCCTTCAGGGTATATAGATGGTAGTGGCTTAGCCGGGATTCGATCCAAGCCTGTGTGATTCCAGAGCTTGTGCTCTGGACTGTGGTGCCTCCTTATCGTATATGCTTCATGTGTTACTTGTTTTTTTTTTTCTTGTAGTCCTTATGGTACTTAGCCCTAAGTGCCATACCTGTAACGAACAGCTACACTGCCCTGTAGGAGGTCTTCTTTTGTTCAACGCCTGAATTGGTCATCCACCACACTGTGTTCTAATCTCAGAAGATACAGGTCAGGGACCACCAGTTGTCAGCATGGCACCATTCCATATTTCGAATTGAGGCTTGAAGCCCGTATTTTCCCTTTGTCTAGTTTGAAGGATCCAGATATGTAAAGATGATATTCTAGATAAATCATGGGCTATCCTGAAAGAAATTCACCAGTGAATTGTTCCGTATGGATTAGAAGCCAGCTTCTCTGGCCTTCCTGGAGTATATCCAGTAAGGCGTCTCATTCATGTCTAGAAAGCAACTATATCATTTATGGCAACTTCAGCGTGGAGCGATGTGTTGGTATAAAGTACGATCAACACAATTTGGTCATTGTGAGTATGACAGCTGGGTCCACTCTTTACTACACATATGTAACTCTAGGGATTCTTATGCCCAAGGGAGGAGACGTACTCTTGGCTGTCTAGGACAAGGGAAGCATGTGTTGTTATTCAGGAGCTGGAAGCTTCAGCATGACAGGTAGGAATTGAACAATCGTGGTCTATACATCACTTGACCTTGCTTAAAACTTGTTTCTTTGGCTTGCTTCATTGGAGTGTTTTCTCCCTCCTGGGCTGACATTGTCTGTTATGTATCACGCATGAGACATATAGAAGTTTCAGAACCCAAAATCATATAGATCAGTAAAAATGTATATATATATGTATATATATATAAATCTATTGAAACTCACACTGGGCTTAATTCATATATTCCAAAATCAGTTTGACCCTCTGCTCATGAGATTCTTTTTATGGTATGTCCCAGCAAATCTGGGCTTCCATCCCCAATAAATTTTGGGGTTGAAGGACACAAAAGCTTTTGCTCAGACGTAAATTCTGTCTGAAGAAAAGGGAAATATTATAAGCCCTTTGTAACCTCTCCAAGAGCAGAAATGATTTACAGCTGTGGCATTGAACCATAATTCCTCGATCTCATTTGAGAAGAGTTCAGTTAGAAACAGTGTCTTGATTTTTGTTTCTTTTGTTTCTTCCCTGTTTTCTTTGTCTTGCTTACCAACAATCCATTGTAATTCATGAGTTAGTATGGCAGCAGGCTGAGTGTTCCCTGGAGCTCATTAAATGAAGTGTTTTTCCTAAAATGACGTTTGTCTCCTTGTTTTCAGCCCCTCTTCTTTCCTCTGCCCTTGACTATAACCAGAGCTCAGCAAAAGCTGAGTGACTTTGTGCAGACCTTACTTAGGCTCAGCCTTTTTTTCTTCATTATTTTATTCATGGCTCCTCCGTTTCATTGTTTGCCTTCTCGAAATGTGTTGAAATCTTTCTGTGGTTGATGACTTCCAAAATATCTTGGCTTTTATTGGTTGATTAATTTTGGTATTTCTACAGTTTTATTTAGATATGGTTTCAGGAGGAACAGAAAGTAAATATATTTCCTAGTCTGCCATCTTGAGCTGAAAATCCCTGTGGATTTTAGCATCCAATGTTCCCATGGGAAAACACCCAACCATGGCCTTAATAGATGTAACACTCAAGATTTCAGCTTTTCTTGAGCAATCACTAAGGATTTCATATGTGGTCATTTCTAATGGGGAAATTATAACTATCTCATGACGTTGATTTGAGGATTAAATTAGATAATGAACATGAAAATGCTTTGTAAGATTTAAAAATCTGTAAAAGTGTTTTTTGTTATTATTTGATTTGTTGCTATTTCAGCTTCACTTGACAGTTGTTTATGACCTTGCCTATGTGAGAAAATGCCCTCTGGGTTATTTTTTTGAAAGCCAGAATGTATTTTTCAACAGCTCAATGGAACTGGCATCATTTGTGAAGGTTAAGGGTGAAGGGGTAAATGTTTCTTGACACCTATCACTTTACAGTGTTTTCAGGAACTAACTGACTCATGTATTCCTCTTCCAAATTTGGTTGAGGACCTCCTACCAGCCACATGCTTTACGTCAGGTGTTGGAAAGCATTTTCTGGATTTTAAATATCTTAGGCTTTGTGGGCCATATAGAGTTTCTGTAGCTTGTCCTCCTCTTTCCTCTTCAACAAGCTTTCTAAACGTGAGAACCATTATTAGCTCACAGTCCCACAGATCCAGGCTGAGAGCCTGATTTGGTTCGTGGCCATTATTTGCCAATTCCTGCTCTGCGTCTTCACTGAAGAGGGGGACCATGTTTGAGTAATCAGTTCTTTGAATCAACTGTTGGTCTTCTGGGCCTTGTCCTTGCTCTCCTACAGTCTCTAATCAGCGTGGCATCCAGAGAGATCTTGTTAAAACATAAGTCAGATCATGTCACTCAAATTTCTTCAATGGCTTCTTCACAGAAAATGCAAAGTCCTCAGAGTGCCTCCACAGACCTAGAAATCTGGGTGTCTGTTTCCTCTCTGACTGTTTCCTTCTCCTCTCCAATTTGCTCGCTCTGTTTTCCACACGCTGACATCCTTTCTGCTCCTTGGATAGTCCAAGCCTACTCTTGCCTCATTGACTTTCTGTCGCAGGCCAGCCGCAGAAAGAGGATTTCACCGCCCAGGGTCAGAAGGGAAGGGGTAAGGAACTGAAGTAGCACCGACGAATGGGGTCAGAAGCCCATGGGTCAGAAGGCTGCAATGAGAAGCCTAGTCACCGCAACAAAGAATAGACCCCCGCTCGCCGAAACTAGAGAAAGCTCGCATGCAGCAATGAAGACCCAATGCAGCCAAAAATAAATAAATAAAAAATAAAGTATAGAATCTTAAAAAAAATCTATAAAGAATATTACAAGAATAGAATCACAGGCCAGTTTCTCCTTTGAACATGCATGCAAAATGTGTAAAGAGAAGCACAAACTATATCCATGGTATGTAAAACAATCATATATCAGAATCAAAGTAGCTTTATTCTTCTGGCAATGCAAGGTTGCTTTAATGTCCAAACGTGAAACTGATCCCAGGAATGAATTAGAGTGGGAGAAAAGTCATTTAAAACAGAAATCTTGGGACTTCCCTTGTGGTCCAGTGTTTAGAACATGGCGCGTTCACTGCTGGGGCCCTGGGGTCCAATCCCAGGTCAGGGAACTAAGATCCTGCAAGACATGAGGCAGGGCCCCGAAAAAAAAAAAGGAAAGAAAGAAGTCTTAACCAGGAGAAGCACAAGATCGAATAAACATAACAGATAACACCTTATGAAAAGTAGGTGAAGATTATGGAATATTCTAAGATTTAAAACAAAAAGAAACTTTTAAAGATTCAAAAGGATGTGACAAATATTGTACATAGGCCAAAATAAAATGAAATAAAATATACAAATGATGGGAGCCCAAAATTCCAGATGCCCAAGTCCTGTCTCTGAAGATTCTCATTCAATGGGTTCAGGATTTCCTCCTTATTTAAAAACCTACAGGTGATTCTGGTACGATTCACAGACACAATGTAAAGCTTCTCCTTTACAGGAAAGAATACCAGATTATTTTGTTATCTTGTAGTTATACTAACAGGTTGTACTATTGACGGATAAGTCTGCTGTGAAAATGCACCCCCACTAGGGATAAAAAAGGAACTAGTAGTCTCTACTGCTACTTGGTGGCAGCACGCATGTATTGCAAGGGCAATTATTGTAGCAATCCAAATTAGTGGAACATTTTAGAATTGGAAGACGACATACAGATCATCTAGTCAAGCTTCCAACTATTATAGTTGTGAAAACTAAGGCCCATATAAATGAAATGATTTATCTCCAAAGAGCATTAGTGAAAGTATGAAATAAAAAATATCTCTGAACTTTTAATTTAGTGCTGTTTTTATTAATCTCAAGTATTAGCTTAAACTTCAGTGTGACAGATTTGGGATTGAATTCCTGCTCACGTTTACTGATTGCGTGTCTTTTAGTAAGTTACTAAAACACTTTTTTTTTAAATAGACGTATTTAATTATTTATCTTTGGCTGCCTAGGCTCTTCGTTGCTGTGCACGGGCTTTCCCTAGTTGCGGTGGGCGGGGGCTACTCTTTGTTGCAGTACGCGGGCTTCTCATTGTGGTGGCTTCTCGTTGTTGCTGAGCACGGGGTCTAGGTGCGTGGGCTTCAGTAGTTGTGGTTCACGGGCTCTAGCACGCAGGCTCAGTAGTTGTGGCACATGGTCTTAGTTGCTCCGCGGCATGTGGGATCTTCCCGGACCCGGGCTCAAACGTGTGTCCCGTGCACTGGCAGGTGGATCCTTAACCAGTGCGCCCACAGGGAAGCCCTACTAATACACTTTTAACTTTGCTTTTCACGTATGTAAAATGGTGAGCCTTGACTGATATAGAATATGAGATAACCTAGCACTGTTCTTAACACATATATGTAGTTAAAACTTTTTGGCTCTCATCCCTCTTAAACAGCCTCTATCCTCTTAATAATGAATGTGTCTTTCAGCTAGCAGAGCACCCCAGAGCTGACCACATTCTGGCAAGAGATATAGGATTCTTTTTCTTACTGGGGGTTCTTTATACCTGATAGTTGAAGTGCACTTAAACATGAACAACTCTTGTTTATACTGTAGTAATGGATTTGATGGACGAATTTTAGAAAGTAATATGCAGGAATTGAGCTGCCTTACCCTCAAGAAATATAATTCGATAGTGGTGGCTAGAACGATAAACAGTGTTTGGACAGGGAGTCCATATTGGATGTGAACTTCCTGTACTCCCATTCGTCTATTAAGAATAAAGAGAATCCTTTCAAAATGTGTTTTAAAGGGCAGTTATTTCTTTCTGCCTCATTTAAGTTACGTGCAAGAAAAAGACAATCTCCTGCATCCTTGTTTAATAGGCTTTTAATATAAAGCAGATAATTTTTTGCAACATTTCCCAAACTTTTCATTATCGAATTGGCTGAGGCTTCTCAACGATTATCATTTCACAACAATATCTCCATCTTCAGCTTCTTTCAATGAATTGGCCTAATAGATGTGCCATTAAAACAGAGCTTCACTCTCAACGTATTTTTAATTTTGTATTCAAACAGTATGAAGGATTCAGCCATAACAGTGAGTGGATTTCTGATACATGCTACATGATGGATGCAACTAAGTGAAAGAAGGCTACATATTGTATGGTTCCATTTATATGAAATGTCCAGCAGTGGCAAATCCATACACACAGAAAAGATTCTACATTCGTGGTTGCCAGGGGTTTGGAAGAGAGGGAAATAGGGAATGACTCCTTAAAATGGGTGTAGGTTTCCTCTTGGTTGATGAAGATGTTTTGCAGCTCGGCAGTGGTGATAGTTGCACAACACTGTGACAGTAGTAAATTCCACTGAATGGTACAGTGAATTGTAAAATGATCCAAATGGTGAATTTTGTGTTATGTTCATTTTACTACAATAAAAAGGAGAAAGAATTCGGGAAAGACTTAGAGTTTGGGAAACTAAGGTGAACTGGTCAAGAAAAAGACAGCTCTATTGTTCAGTTTTCTCTCAGCTCTCCCAGTGCATTAATCCTCAGCAAAACGTAGGCTGAACTTGTAGATGATAGTCATTCAACACAGTCCAGGGAAAAGTAAATAAAGTAAAACCCAACTCTTCTTCTTTAGCACATGTATGAAAGGTTAACTTGCTGCTCAGCCACGTGGACCTTCATGAAGACGTTTCACTTTAGGTGTCCTCTACTTCAGTACTTTACTCACAGCTCATTCACACATGTAGGCAACAGCATTCCTTAATTCGATGGAATCTGCAGCACTGGTTGTGATCAGTCTCGTGAAAAGAAAAGGAAAGGTGGCGCGGAAGCCAAGGGAAGAGATTTTCAAGACAGAGACGTTGTTTAAGATCTAACTGGGCTTGGCGGTCACAAAGAGAAGGATTGAGAAGTAGTCCCCTGGACTTGTCAACGGAGAAATCATTGGGGGCTTCAAGGAGATCAGTTTCACGAGAGTAGTGGGGCAGAAACCAGATCGCAGTGTAGATGGGAGGGGAGAAATGGGGGGCAAGTCAAGAAATTGATGGCAAAGGGAAAGAAGGGAGGGGTGGATAGGAGGACAGGAGAATGGAATGGAGGAGAGCATTTCCTTGTGGCTCTTTAATATGGCTGGGAGGGGCCAAAAGAGAAGGAGAGCGTGAAGATGTAGGAAGAGGGGGTGGCATCCCGAGCCCAAGGAGGACTGGCGCCTGTCTTCAGCTCCCACCAGCTGGATGGTCCCTCCCTCTAGCTTTCCACGTGGCTGTGGAAGTTGCCCCTTGCCTCCTTGGATCAGCTGCCCTTGATTCGTTCGTCCTTTTCTTATTTCTCAGCACATCTGGGTCATACGTTATGTGAAGACAAACAAATCACCACTGATGCTTAATTTTCTTGAAAAATCCCCCAGGCAGGTACCATTTTGGAGAACTACCTATTGTGCCTCAGCAAGCCAAAGTAGCCCATTTTTCCTCTCTCATTGGGAGAGATTGCTGTTTCTTGGAGAACCTGATGAAGAGGGTGACTCGCGCTTAGGAATAACGTTGCTTGAAAAGTGCAAAAGGTGAGGTAGTTTGGCTCTGAGGGGCCTCTGAGGCCTGAGACTTCCTGAGAGATGGCAGACTCACAGCTCCCATTTCCCTCTGACCCTGGGCTATGAGCTCATCAAATGAGATGGTAAATAAAGTCACTGACATGGTTTAAAGGATAATTTTGTTCTCTCTTGTTCACTCAGAGCAAATTGAATGGAATTTGCATACAACATATGGATGAACCATCCATACGATGGGGCTTGACCATATCCTCATGGTTCCCCTTCCCTTTTCTACATCTGGCCCCTTTAGCTCTGCAGACTTAACCCCACACCATCAGTCCACCCAGTCGGTCCACTGGACGTCTCTTCCTCTTTCGCATCTGGTCGTTGTCGTCACCTTGTTCTCCACTACCGCCTCCTGCAGTAGCTGTTAGGTCCAGAGAGGTTGGTTCACTGTGAGCAAGTAACTGTCAACTCCATGGACAGGTGGAAGTGACTTGGCAGCCAGGATGCGCCCACCCTGAGTTCATTATACCCATGAGGGTCAAGGAGAATGGGGATGCAGCTGGTCTGCAGAGCCCCGGCAGTTCTGAGACACATGTTCCTGGATCCACACGTTGCTCCATACCCAGCCTTGCCTTTCTTTTTTCTGTCTCTTGACTCCATCCAGGTTTCTGCTCTCCTTGTCCCTTTGGGGAGGGAGGCCAGTACCAGTCCAGGTGTAGTCCCCCAAAGCTTCCTACTTCCAAGCGTTACGTAGGCTTGTATATCCACTTGCTTGGGTTGCCCTGGCATTCGTGCCAACAAGTTGAGTGGTTTAAGCCCTAGGCTCTCTCTTCTGGCAAGAATGTGCCTAAAAATCTCCACCTCTGGTTTGGTGGCCCCTAAAAATTCCCAGTCAGTTTTGGTGAGGGGACACTTGGTGACAGTGTTGTCTTTCGAAATGAGTAGTTCCGTTACCGACGATACTTTGCTCCCCATACATTATTTATAAGGTTTCCCTGTTTGTATGTGCAAACTATTTGTGTGTATATTTGGAGAAATACATTGTACAGGCCTCTTTTTTATTTCTTCCACACACCCTAGAGATGTCATAGAGGCGGTAAATGTGTCCAACTTTTTGAGAAATTGGAACAATCAAGACTTACCTGTATGGAATGCTGTTAACGATGTCAATTCCCGCGACAGTACCTTTCATCTGACACACTTAGGGACTGTTAACAGATTAAAAGTAGTAAAAGACGCGGATAGAGAGAATTTTCATTATCTTGTGCACTGAAATCTTGGATTTTCGTTGGTTTGAATGGGCCTGAAAATGTATTTTTTTTAGTAGGGACATAGAAGCCTCTAGCGGTATTCTTAATAAAGCAAGGTGAGTTATAAGCAATCATCTGATGGAGGGTAAATGTACCACAGTCCACTTTAAGAAAAATACAATATAAAAGTCTTACCATGGAAGAAAATCTTTATATGATCTTTTGTAAAAAAAAAAAAAAAAAAGCTTCAAGAAACATAAAGACATGACACCATGTTCAGTTTAAAGTCAGTGACTTGTAAGCAAGGCAAAGCAAAGACAGTCTGATTAAGGCCGTTGCATTGTTGTGGCATTTTTTAGGTCTCACCCATTTCTGTGGCCTTTTTAGAACCTAAGCTTCTAGGGCACAGGGAACTTCATCTTGACGTAGGGCTGAGCAAATGCACGGAGCATTTCTCAATAAGTAGGCATTAAATTCTTAGTCCAGAAGGGGCCTTGAGATGCCCTCTCTTTACTCCTTGGTAGAACTGTTTTAACCATCCCCCGAAAACAGATTTTTTTCTTTAAATCTCAAAATTCAGAGATTCCACAATCAGAACTTCCTTCTCATATTGCCATGTGGTCTGCTGTGGGCATCTGTCGAATGGTGTGAACTCTGCGTGGGGAGTCTGGCCTACCCTCGAGGCCCATGGTTTGGGCTGCGGTGGTGCCATGCTGTGCTCAGGGGCCTTCTTTTTGGGAAGTCTGGGCTCCAGTGAGCCTTGGTCATGCTCTTTTATGGAACCTTGGGTGCTAGACCACTCTGACCCTCAGTCTCATTTGCAGGTTCTGGGGAGGATTAAATGAGCTCATGTGATATCCAGGTGACTGAGGCAGAGTCGGCTCGGGATGAATCTTTGCTTCGTTTTCATTAGCTGCGGAGAAGACGATGACAGCTTGGTGCCTCTCCAACTTTAATATGGGTATGCCTCTCTTGGGGATCTTGTTAAATGCAGGCTGGTATTCAGTAGTTCTGGGTGGGGCCTGGATTCTGTGCTTCTAACAAGCTCCTAGGTGACGGTGACGCTGAGGGCAAGGGTTTGGCACCTGCGTTTCTCCCTTTCCGGAAGAGCAGGATGTCTGCCGCACCCCCACCCGAGAGGAGCAAACATCCGCAACGTGACTACTAGGAACCAGCTTCCCTCACAGGCAAGGGACCTGTACCACTGCTCCCAACCATTCTGTCTGAGGCGCAGCAAGCCAAAACACTGAAATGCTGAGGTTTGCAGCAAAGAGGAGGTTTATTCACAGGGCAGCCAAGCGAGGACGTGACGTGACAATAGGTCTCAAATCTGCCTCCCCAAAGGCAAGGGGCTTTGGGTATCTGTGGGATAAAGAATAAAGAAGCAGGGCAGTATGAGGCATGGGGAGCGTGAGGAAAGGTGATTGGAAAAAGGTGTGCTCATCATTGTTCTGAGCTGGCGTAACTAGGCTACAGGCCTCGGCACATTCTCAGGCTGGAGTTGGGGAAAACAGGAGCAGAATGGAAGATGACAGCGTGTGAAGGAGGTGTGGTGTCCATAGGTTCGGGGTCTGACGTGCTTCCTGCTGAAGCACCGATGCCCATCAAAGCCGTAAATGGGGTGCTGGGGAAAACAGGAGCAGAATGGAAGATGACAGCGTGTGAGGGAGGTGTGGTGTCCATAGGTTCGGGGTCTGACGTGCTTCCTGCTGAAGCACCGACGCCCGCCAAAGCCGTAAATGGGGTGCAGGGGAAAACAGGAGCAGAATGGAAGATGACAGCGTATGAAGGAGGTGTGGTGTCCATAGGTTCGGGGTCTGACGTGCTTCCTGCTGAAGCACCGACGCCCGCCAAAGCCGTAAATGGGGTGCTGGGGAAAACAGGAGCAGAATGGAAGATGACAGCGTATGAAGGAGGTGTGGTGTCCATAGGTTCGGGGTCTGACGTGCTTCCTGCTGAAGCACCGATGCCCGCCAAAGCCGTAAATGGGGTGCTGGGGAAAACAGGAGCAGAATGGAAGATGACAGCGTGTGAAGGAGGTGTGGTGTCCATAGGTTCGGGGTCTGACGTGCTTCCTGCTGAAGCACCGACGCCCGCCAAAGCCGTAAATGGGGTGCTGGGGAAAACAGGAGCAGAATGGAAGATGACAGCGTATGAAGGAGGTGTGGTGTCCATAGGTTCGGGGTCTGACGTGCTTCCTGCTGAAGCACCGATGCCCGCCAAAGCCGTAAATGGGGTGCTGGGGAAAACAGGAGCAGAATGGAAGAGGACAGCATGTGAAGGAGGTGTGGTGTCCATAGCTTCCATATTAGAGGTACTGCCTGCCTGATCTGAGAGCAGAGAGTGAAAGTGGGAGAGCCTCTTCCTAGATTCTAACTCCTCTGAATTTATAGCACTGGCTCTGCCTGGCTTTATGACATATCCATTGTACGTGTCACAGAGAAAGAGCGGGCGGGGCAGGGGGTGAGGCAGGGGTCACATGCAAGCCCAGCTGGTGGCTTAACCCCGGCCCAAAGGCAAAGGGCGGGGCCCCTTCTGGACTTTCTAGTGGCTGGGACGTCTGGCTGTGGGTGGCAGGTGTTTGGCACCAGCTGGGCCACCATGCGGAGACTGTTGGGGACTGTGGAAGCCTCCTCCAGAGCTCACCCTTCCCGGGGACTGGCTCTGCAGGCCCCTCAGCCCTGCGTATGTACCGGCCAGGCCTTCCCCACCACGGGGCCCAGAGGCCAGAGCCTGCTCAGACCTGAGGGCAGGAGGCAGCCAGAGCTTACCAGGGTGTGGGCCACCTCGTCCGGAGACCTCCCCAGCTCCTCTGCGAGACCTGGAGACAGGATCGCCTTCTCCAGGGCTGCTCAGCTGCCAGCATCACCATGAGCCAGGTGGCCAAGGTTTCTGAGCAGGAGATGCAGAGCCCTGATCCGACTGGATGCTGCAGCCCACGATGTCCCTTCCTGGCAGATAGGTTCTTTCTTCACTTCTTGTTTGAAATTTGGTAAAAGAACATTTAACCCTTGGCCTGTCCTTCAGGGTATATAGATGGTAGTGGCTTAGCCGGGATTCGATCCAAGCCTGTGTGATTCCAGAGCTTGTGCTCTGGACTGTGGTGCCTCCTTATCGTATATGCTTCATGTGTTACTTGTTTTTTTTTTTCTTGTAGTCCTTATGGTACTTAGCCCTAAGTGCCATACCTGTAACGAACAGCTACACTGCCCTGTAGGAGGTCTTCTTTTGTTCAACGCCTGAATTGGTCATCCACCACACTGTGTTCTAATCTCAGAAGATACAGGTCAGGGACCACCAGTTGTCAGCATGGCACCATTCCATATTTCGAATTGAGGCTTGAAGCCCGTATTTTCCCTTTGTCTAGTTTGAAGGATCCAGATATGTAAAGATGATATTCTAGATAAATCATGGGCTATCCTGAAAGAAATTCACCAGTGAATTGTTCCGTATGGATTAGAAGCCAGCTTCTCTGGCCTTCCTGGAGTATATCCAGTAAGGCGTCTCATTCATGTCTAGAAAGCAACTATATCATTTATGGCAACTTCAGCGTGGAGCGATGTGTTGGTATAAAGTACGATCAACACAATTTGGTCATTGTGAGTATGACAGCTGGGTCCACTCTTTACTACACATATGTAACTCTAGGGATTCTTATGCCCAAGGGAGGAGACGTACTCTTGGCTGTCTAGGACAAGGGAAGCATGTGTTGTTATTCAGGAGCTGGAAGCTTCAGCATGACAGGTAGGAATTGAACAATCGTGGTCTATACATCACTTGACCTTGCTTAAAACTTGTTTCTTTGGCTTGCTTCATTGGAGTGTTTTCTCCCTCCTGGGCTGACATTGTCTGTTATGTATCACGCATGAGACATATAGAAGTTTCAGAACCCAAAATCATATAGATCAGTAAAAATGTATATATATATGTATATATATATAAATCTATTGAAACTCACACTGGGCTTAATTCATATATTCCAAAATCAGTTTGACCCTCTGTTCATGAGATTCTTTTTATGGTATGTCCCAGCAAATCTGGGCTTCCATCCCCAATAAATTTTGGGGTTGAAGGACACAAAAGCTTTTGCTCAGACGTAAATTCTGTCTGAAGAAAAGGGAAATATTATAAGCCCTTTGTAACCTCTCCAAGAGCAGAAATGATTTACAGCTGTGGCATTGAACCATAATTCCTCGATCTCATTTGAGAAGAGTTCAGTTAGAAACAGTGTCTTGATTTTTGTTTCTTTTGTTTCTTCCCTGTTTTCTTTGTCTTGCTTACCAACAATCCATTGTAATTCATGAGTTAGTATGGCAGCAGGCTGAGTGTTCCCTGGAGCTCATTAAATGAAGTGTTTTTCCTAAAATGACGTTTGTCTCCTTGTTTTCAGCCCCTCTTCTTTCCTCTGCCCTTGACTATAACCAGAGCTCAGCAAAAGCTGAGTGACTTTGTGCAGACCTTACTTAGGCTCAGCCTTTTTTTCTTCATTATTTTATTCATGGCTCCTCCGTTTCATTGTTTGCCTTCTCGAAATGTGTTGAAATCTTTCTGTGGTTGATGACTTCCAAAATATCTTGGCTTTTATTGGTTGATTAATTTTGGTATTTCTACAGTTTTATTTAGATATGGTTTCAGGAGGAACAGAAAGTAAATATATTTCCTAGTCTGCCATCTTGAGCTGAAAATCCCTGTGGATTTTAGCATCCAATGTTCCCATGGGAAAACACCCAACCATGGCCTTAATAGATGTAACACTCAAGATTTCAGCTTTTCTTGAGCAATCACTAAGGATTTCATATGTGGTCATTTCTAATGGGGAAATTATAACTATCTCATGACGTTGATTTGAGGATTAAATTAGATAATGAACATGAAAATGCTTTGTAAGATTTAAAAATCTGTAAAAGTGTTTTTTGTTATTATTTGATTTGTTGCTATTTCAGCTTCACTTGACAGTTGTTTATGACCTTGCCTATGTGAGAAAATGCCCTCTGGGTTATTTTTTTGAAAGCCAGAATGTATTTTTCAACAGCTCAATGGAACTGGCATCATTTGTGAAGGTTAAGGGTGAAGGGGTAAATGTTTCTTGACACCTATCACTTTACAGTGTTTTCAGGAACTAACTGACTCATGTATTCCTCTTCCAAATTTGGTTGAGGACCTCCTACCAGCCACATGCTTTACGTCAGGTGTTGGAAAGCATTTTCTGGATTTTAAATATCTTAGGCTTTGTGGGCCATATAGAGTTTCTGTAGCTTGTCCTCCTCTTTCCTCTTCAACAAGCTTTCTAAACGTGAGAACCATTATTAGCTCACAGTCCCACAGATCCAGGCTGAGAGCCTGATTTGGTTCGTGGCCATTATTTGCCAATTCCTGCTCTGCGTCTTCACTGAAGAGGGGGACCATGTTTGAGTAATCAGTTCTTTGAATCAACTGTTGGTCTTCTGGGCCTTGTCCTTGCTCTCCTACAGTCTCTAATCAGCGTGGCATCCAGAGAGATCTTGTTAAAACATAAGTCAGATCATGTCACTCAAATTTCTTCAATGGCTTCTTCACAGAAAATGCAAAGTCCTCAGAGTGCCTCCACAGACCTAGAAATCTGGGTGTCTGTTTCCTCTCTGACTGTTTCCTTCTCCTCTCCAATTTGCTCGCTCTGTTTTCCACACGCTGACATCCTTTCTGCTCCTTGGATAGTCCAAGCCTACTCTTGCCTCATTGACTTTCTGTCGCAGGCCAGCCGCAGAAAGAGGATTTCACCGCCCAGGGTCAGAAGGGAAGGGGTAAGGAACTGAAGTAGCACCGACGAATGGGGTCAGAAGCCCATGGGTCAGAAGGCTGCAATGAGAAGCCTAGTCACCGCAACAAAGAATAGACCCCCGCTCGCCGAAACTAGAGAAAGCTCGCATGCAGCAATGAAGACCCAATGCAGCCAAAAATAAATAAATAAAAAATAAAGTATAGAATCTTAAAAAAAATCTATAAAGAATATTACAAGAATAGAATCACAGGCCAGTTTCTCCTTTGAACATGCATGCAAAATGTGTAAAGAGAAGCACAAACTATATCCATGGTATGTAAAACAATCATATATCAGAATCAAAGTAGCTTTATTCTTCTGGCAATGCAAGGTTGCTTTAATGTCCAAACGTGAAACTGATCCCAGGAATGAATTAGAGTGGGAGAAAAGTCATTTAAAACAGAAATCTTGGGACTTCCCTTGTGGTCCAGTGTTTAGAACATGGCGCGTTCACTGCTGGGGCCCTGGGGTCCAATCCCAGGTCAGGGAACTAAGATCCTGCAAGACATGAGGCAGGGCCCCGAAAAAAAAAAAGGAAAGAAAGAAGTCTTAACCAGGAGAAGCACAAGATCGAATAAACATAACAGATAACACCTTATGAAAAGTAGGTGAAGATTATGGAATATTCTAAGATTTAAAACAAAAAGAAACTTTTAAAGATTCAAAAGGATGTGACAAATATTGTACATAGGCCAAAATAAAATGAAATAAAATATACAAATGATGGGAGCCCAAAATTCCAGATGCCCAAGTCCTGTCTCTGAAGATTCTCATTCAATGGGTTCAGGATTTCCTCCTTATTTAAAAACCTACAGGTGATTCTGGTACGATTCACAGACACAATGTAAAGCTTCTCCTTTACAGGAAAGAATACCAGATTATTTTGTTATCTTGTAGTTATACTAACAGGTTGTACTATTGACGGATAAGTCTGCTGTGAAAATGCACCCCCACTAGGGATAAAAAAGGAACTAGTAGTCTCTACTGCTACTTGGTGGCAGCACGCATGTATTGCAAGGGCAATTATTGTAGCAATCCAAATTAGTGGAACATTTTAGAATTGGAAGACGACATACAGATCATCTAGTCAAGCTTCCAACTATTATAGTTGTGAAAACTAAGGCCCATATAAATGAAATGATTTATCTCCAAAGAGCATTAGTGAAAGTATGAAATAAAAAATATCTCTGAACTTTTAATTTAGTGCTGTTTTTATTAATCTCAAGTATTAGCTTAAACTTCAGTGTGACAGATTTGGGATTGAATTCCTGCTCACGTTTACTGATTGCGTGTCTTTTAGTAAGTTACTAAAACACTTTTTTTTTAAATAGACGTATTTAATTATTTATCTTTGGCTGCCTAGGCTCTTCGTTGCTGTGCACGGGCTTTCCCTAGTTGCGGTGGGCGGGGGCTACTCTTTGTTGCAGTACGCGGGCTTCTCATTGTGGTGGCTTCTCGTTGTTGCTGAGCACGGGGTCTAGGTGCGTGGGCTTCAGTAGTTGTGGTTCACGGGCTCTAGCACGCAGGCTCAGTAGTTGTGGCACATGGTCTTAGTTGCTCCGCGGCATGTGGGATCTTCCCGGACCCGGGCTCAAACGTGTGTCCCGTGCACTGGCAGGTGGATCCTTAACCAGTGCGCCCACAGGGAAGCCCTACTAATACACTTTTAACTTTGCTTTTCACGTATGTAAAATGGTGAGCCTTGACTGATATAGAATATGAGATAACCTAGCACTGTTCTTAACACATATATGTAGTTAAAACTTTTTGGCTCTCATCCCTCTTAAACAGCCTCTATCCTCTTAATAATGAATGTGTCTTTCAGCTAGCAGAGCACCCCAGAGCTGACCACATTCTGGCAAGAGATATAGGATTCTTTTTCTTACTGGGGGTTCTTTATACCTGATAGTTGAAGTGCACTTAAACATGAACAACTCTTGTTTATACTGTAGTAATGGATTTGATGGACGAATTTTAGAAAGTAATATGCAGGAATTGAGCTGCCTTACCCTCAAGAAATATAATTCGATAGTGGTGGCTAGAACGATAAACAGTGTTTGGACAGGGAGTCCATATTGGATGTGAACTTCCTGTACTCCCATTCGTCTATTAAGAATAAAGAGAATCCTTTCAAAATGTGTTTTAAAGGGCAGTTATTTCTTTCTGCCTCATTTAAGTTACGTGCAAGAAAAAGACAATCTCCTGCATCCTTGTTTAATAGGCTTTTAATATAAAGCAGATAATTTTTTGCAACATTTCCCAAACTTTTCATTATCGAATTGGCTGAGGCTTCTCAACGATTATCATTTCACAACAATATCTCCATCTTCAGCTTCTTTCAATGAATTGGCCTAATAGATGTGCCATTAAAACAGAGCTTCACTCTCAACGTATTTTTAATTTTGTATTCAAACAGTATGAAGGATTCAGCCATAACAGTGAGTGGATTTCTGATACATGCTACATGATGGATGCAACTAAGTGAAAGAAGGCTACATATTGTATGGTTCCATTTATATGAAATGTCCAGCAGTGGCAAATCCATACACACAGAAAAGATTCTACATTCGTGGTTGCCAGGGGTTTGGAAGAGAGGGAAATAGGGAATGACTCCTTAAAATGGGTGTAGGTTTCCTCTTGGTTGATGAAGATGTTTTGCAGCTCGGCAGTGGTGATAGTTGCACAACACTGTGACAGTAGTAAATTCCACTGAATGGTACAGTGAATTGTAAAATGATCCAAATGGTGAATTTTGTGTTATGTTCATTTTACTACAATAAAAAGGAGAAAGAATTCGGGAAAGACTTAGAGTTTGGGAAACTAAGGTGAACTGGTCAAGAAAAAGACAGCTCTATTGTTCAGTTTTCTCTCAGCTCTCCCAGTGCATTAATCCTCAGCAAAACGTAGGCTGAACTTGTAGATGATAGTCATTCAACACAGTCCAGGGAAAAGTAAATAAAGTAAAACCCAACTCTTCTTCTTTAGCACATGTATGAAAGGTTAACTTGCTGCTCAGCCACGTGGACCTTCATGAAGACGTTTCACTTTAGGTGTCCTCTACTTCAGTACTTTACTCACAGCTCATTCACACATGTAGGCAACAGCATTCCTTAATTCGATGGAATCTGCAGCACTGGTTGTGATCAGTCTCATGAAAAGAAAAGGAAAGGTGGCGCGGAAGCCAAGGGAAGAGATTTTCAAGACAGAGACGTTGTTTAAGATCTAACTGGGCTTGGCGGTCACAAAGAGAAGGATTGAGAAGTAGTCCCCTGGACTTGTCAACGGAGAAATCATTGGGGGCTTCAAGGAGATCAGTTTCACGAGAGTAGTGGGGCAGAAACCAGATCGCAGTGTAGATGGGAGGGGAGAAATGGGGGGCAAGTCAAGAAATTGATGGCAAAGGGAAAGAAGGGAGGGGTGGATAGGAGGACAGGAGAATGGAATGGAGGAGAGCATTTCCTTGTGGCTCTTTAATATGGCTGGGAGGGGCCAAAAGAGAAGGAGAGCGTGAAGATGTAGGAAGAGGGGGTGGCATCCCGAGCCCAAGGAGGACTGGCGCCTGTCTTCAGCTCCCACCAGCTGGATGGTCCCTCCCTCTAGCTTTCCATGTAGGCTGTGGAAGTTGCCCCTTGCCTCCTTGGATCAGCTGCCCTTGATTCGTTCGTCCTTTTCTTATTTCTCAGCACATCTGGGTCATACGTTATGTGAAGACAAACAAATCACCACTGATGCTTAATTTTCTTGAAAAATCTCCCAGGCAGGTACCATTTTGGAGAACTACCTATTGTGCCTCAGCAAGCCAAAGTAGCCCATTTTTCCTCTCTCATTGGGAGAGATTGCTGTTTCTTGGAGAACCTGATGAAGAGGGTGACTCGCGCTTAGGAATAACGTTGCTTGAAAAGTGCAAAAGGTGAGGTAGTTTGGCTCTGAGGGGCCTCTGAGGCCTGAGACTTCCTGAGAGATGGCAGACTCACAGCTCCCATTTCCCTCTGACCCTGGGCTATGAGCTCATCAAATGAGATGGTAAATAAAGTCACTGACATGGTTTAAAGGATAATTTTGTTCTCTCTTGTTCACTCAGAGCAAATTGAATGGAATTTGCATACAACATATGGATGAACCATCCATACGATGGGGCTTGACCATATCCTCATGGTTCCCCTTCCCTTTTCTACATCTGGCCCCTTTAGCTCTGCAGACTTAACCCCACACCATCAGTCCACCCAGTCGGTCCACTGGACGTCTCTTCCTCTTTCGCATCTGGTCGTTGTCGTCACCTTGTTCTCCACTACCGCCTCCTGCAGTAGCTGTTAGGTCCAGAGAGGTTGGTTCACTGTGAGCAAGTAACTGTCAACTCCATGGACAGGTGGAAGTGACTTGGCAGCCGGGATGCGCCCACCCTGAGTTCATTATACCCATGAGGGTCAAGGAGAATGGGGATGCAGCTGGTCTGCAGAGCCCCGGCAGTTCTGAGACACATGTTCCTGGATCCACACGTTGCTCCATACCCAGCCTTGCCTTTCTTTTTTCTGTCTCTTGACTCCATCCAGGTTTCTGCTCTCCTTGTCCCTTTGGGGAGGGAGGCCAGTACCAGTCCAGGTGTAGTCCCCCAAAGCTTCCTACTTCCAAGCGTTACGTAGGCTTGTATATCCACTTGCTTGGGTTGCCCTGGCATTCGTGCCAACAAGTTGAGTGGTTTAAGCCCTAGGCTCTCTCTTCTGGCAAGAATGTGCCTAAAAATCTCCACCTCTGGTTTGGTGGCCCCTAAGAATTCCCAGTCAGTTTTGGTGAGGGGACACTTGGTGACAGTGTTGTCTTTCGAAATGAGTAGTTCCGTTACCGACGATACTTTGCTCCCCATACATTATTTATAAGGTTTCCCTGTTTGTATGTGCAAACTATTTGTGTGTATATTTGGAGAAATACATTGTACAGGCCTCTTTTTTATTTCTTCCACACACCCTAGAGATGTCATAGAGGCGGTAAATGTGTCCAACTTTTTGAGAAATTGGAACAATCAAGACTTACCTGTATGGAATGCTGTTAACGATGTCAATTCCCGCGACAGTACCTTTCATCTGACACACTTAGGGACTGTTAACAGATTAAAAGTAGTAAAAGACGCGGATAGAGAGAATTTTCATTATCTTGTGCACTGAAATCTTGGATTTTCGTTGGTTTGAATGGGCCTGAAAATGTATTTTTTTTAGTAGGGACATAGAAGCCTCTAGCGGTATTCTTAATAAAGCAAGGTGAGTTATAAGCAATCATCTGATGGAGGGTAAATGTACCACAGTCCAGTTTAAGAAAAATACAATATAAAAGTCTTACCATGGAAGAAAATCTTTATATGATCTTTTGTAAAAAAAAAAAAAAAAAGCTTCAAGAAACATAAAGACATGACACCATGTTCAGTTTAAAGTCAGTGACTTGTAAGCAAGGCAAAGCAAAGACAGTCTGATTAAGGCCGTTGCATTGTTGTGGCATTTTTTAGGTCTCACCCATTTCTGTGGCCTTTTTAGAACCTAAGCTTCTAGGGCACAGGGAACTTCATCTTGACGTAGGGCTGAGCAAATGCACGGAGCATTTCTCAATAAGTAGGCATTAAATTCTTAGTCCAGAAGGGGCCTTGAGATGCCCTCTCTTTACTCCTTGGTAGAACTGTTTTAACCATCCCCCGAAAACAGATTTTTTTCTTTAAATCTCAAAATTCAGAGATTCCACAATCAGAACTTCCTTCTCATATTGCCATGTGGTCTGCTGTGGGCATCTGTCGAATGGTGTGAACTCTGCGTGGGGAGTCTGGCCTACCCTCGAGGCCCATGGTTTGGGCTGCGGTGGTGCCATGCTGTGCTCAGGGGCCTTCTTTTTGGGAAGTCTGGGCTCCAGTGAGCCTTGGTCATGCTCTTTTATGGAACCTTGGGTGCTAGACCACTCTGACCCTCAGTCTCATTTGCAGGTTCTGGGGAGGATTAAATGAGCTCATGTGATATCCAGGTGACTGAGGCAGAGTCGGCTCGGGATGAATCTTTGCTTCGTTTTCATTAGCTGCGGAGAAGACGATGACAGCTTGGTGCCTCTCCAACTTTAATATGGGTATGCCTCTCTTGGGGATCTTGTTAAATGCAGGCTGGTATTCAGTAGTTCTGGGTGGGGCCTGGATTCTGTGCTTCTAACAAGCTCCTAGGTGACGGTGACGCTGAGGGCAAGGGTTTGGCACCTGCGTTTCTCCCTTTCCGGAAGAGCAGGATGTCTGCCGCACCCCCACCCGAGAGGAGCAAACATCCGCAACGTGACTACTAGGAACCAGCTTCCCTCACAGGCAAGGGACCTGTACCACTGCTCCCAACCATTCTGTCTGAGGCGCAGCAAGCCAAAACACTGAAATGCTGAGGTTTGCAGCAAAGAGGAGGTTTATTCACAGGGCAGCCAAGCGAGGACGTGACGTGACAATAGGTCTCAAATCTGCCTCCCCAAAGGCAAGGGGCTTTGGGTATCTGTGGGATAAAGAATAAAGAAGCAGGGCAGTATGAGGCATGGGGAGCGTGAGGAAAGGTGATTGGAAAAAGGTGTGCTCATCATTGTTCTGAGCTGGCGTAACTAGGCTACAGGCCTCGGCACATTCTCAGGCTGGAGTTGGGGAAAACAGGAGCAGAATGGAAGATGACAGCGTGTGAAGGAGGTGTGGTGTCCATAGGTTCGGGGTCTGACGTGCTTCCTGCTGAAGCACCGATGCCCATCAAAGCCGTAAATGGGGTGCTGGGGAAAACAGGAGCAGAATGGAAGATGACAGCGTGTGAGGGAGGTGTGGTGTCCATAGGTTCGGGGTCTGACGTGCTTCCTGCTGAAGCACCGACGCCCGCCAAAGCCGTAAATGGGGTGCAGGGGAAAACAGGAGCAGAATGGAAGATGACAGCGTATGAAGGAGGTGTGGTGTCCATAGGTTCGGGGTCTGACGTGCTTCCTGCTGAAGCACCGACGCCCGCCAAAGCCGTAAATGGGGTGCTGGGGAAAACAGGAGCAGAATGGAAGATGACAGCGTATGAAGGAGGTGTGGTGTCCATAGGTTCGGGGTCTGACGTGCTTCCTGCTGAAGCACCGACGCCCGCCAAAGCCGTAAATGGGGTGCTGGGGAAAACAGGAGCAGAATGGAAGATGACAGCGTGTGAAGGAGGTGTGGTGTCCATAGGTTCGGGGTCTGACGTGCTTCCTGCTGAAGCACCGACGCCCGCCAAAGCCGTAAATGGGGTGCTGGGGAAAACAGGAGCAGAATGGAAGATGACAGCGTATGAAGGAGGTGTGGTGTCCATAGGTTCGGGGTCTGACGTGCTTCCTGCTGAAGCACCGATGCCCGCCAAAGCCGTAAATGGGGTGCTGGGGAAAACAGGAGCAGAATGGAAGAGGACAGCATGTGAAGGAGGTGTGGTGTCCATAGCTTCCATATTAGAGGTACTGCCTGCCTGATCTGAGAGCAGAGAGTGAAAGTGGGAGAGCCTCTTCCTAGATTCTAACTCCTCTGAATTTATAGCACTGGCTCTGCCTGGCTTTATGACATATCCATTGTACGTGTCACAGAGAAAGAGCGGGCGGGGCAGGGGGTGAGGCAGGGGTCACATGCAAGCCCAGCTGGTGGCTTAACCCCGGCCCAAAGGCAAAGGGCGGGGCCCCTTCTGGACTTTCTAGTGGCTGGGACGTCTGGCTGTGGGTGGCAGGTGTTTGGCACCAGCTGGGCCACCATGCGGAGACTGTTGGGGACTGTGGAAGCCTCCTCCAGAGCTCACCCTTCCCGGGGACTGGCTCTGCAGGCCCCTCAGCCCTGCGTATGTACCGGCCAGGCCTTCCCCACCACGGGGCCCAGAGGCCAGAGCCTGCTCAGACCTGAGGGCAGGAGGCAGCCAGAGCTTACCAGGGTGTGGGCCACCTCGTCCGGAGACCTCCCCAGCTCCTCTGCGAGACCTGGAGACAGGATCGCCTTCTCCAGGGCTGCTCAGCTGCCAGCATCACCATGAGCCAGGTGGCCAAGGTTTCTGAGCAGGAGATGCAGAGCCCTGATCCGACTGGATGCTGCAGCCCACGATGTCCCTTCCTGGCAGATAGGTTCTTTCTTCACTTCTTGTTTGAAATTTGGTAAAAGAACATTTAACCCTTGGCCTGTCCTTCAGGGTATATAGATGGTAGTGGCTTAGCCGGGATTCGATCCAAGCCTGTGTGATTCCAGAGCTTGTGCTCTGGACTGTGGTGCCTCCTTATCGTATATGCTTCATGTGTTACTTGTTTTGTTTTTTCTTGTAGTCCTTATGGTACTTAGCCCTAAGTGCCATACCTGTAACGAACAGCTACACTGCCCTGTAGGAGGTCTTCTTTTGTTCAACGTCTGAATTGGTCATCCACCACACTGTGTTCTAATCTCAGAAGATACAGGTCAGGGACCACCAGTTGTCAGCATGGCACCATTCCATATTTCGAATTGAGGCTTGAAGCCCGTATTTTCCCTTTGTCTAGTTTGAAGGATCCAGATATGTAAAGATGATATTCTAGATAAATCATGGGCTATCCTGAAAGAAATTCACCAGTGAATTGTTCCGTATGGATTAGAAGCCAGCTTCTCTGGCCTTCCTGGAGTATATCCAGTAAGGCGTCTCATTCATGTCTAGAAAGCAACTATATCATTTATGGCAACTTCAGCGTGGAGCGATGTGTTGGTATAAAGTACGATCAACACAATTTGGTCATTGTGAGTATGACAGCTGGGTCCACTCTTTACTACACATATGTAACTCTAGGGATTCTTATGCCCAAGGGAGGAGACGTACTCTTGGCTGTCTAGGACAAGGGAAGCATGTGTTGTTATTCAGGAGCTGGAAGCTTCAGCATGACAGGTAGGAATTGAACAATCGTGGTCTATACATCACTTGACCTTGCTTAAAACTTGTTTCTTTGGCTTGCTTCATTGGAGTGTTTTCTCCCTCCTGGGCTGACATTGTCTGTTATGTATCACGCATGAGACATATAGAAGTTTCAGAACCCAAAATCATATAGATCAGTAAAAATGTATATATATATGTATATATATATAAATCTATTGAAACTCACACTGGGCTTAATTCATATATTCCAAAATCAGTTTGACCCTCTGCTCATGAGATTCTTTTTATGGTATGTCCCAGCAAATCTGGGCTTCCATCCCCAATAAATTTTGGGGTTGAAGGACACAAAAGCTTTTGCTCAGACGTAAATTCTGTCTGAAGAAAAGGGAAATATTATAAGCCCTTTGTAACCTCTCCAAGAGCAGAAATGATTTACAGCTGTGGCATTGAACCATAATTCCTCGATCTCATTTGAGAAGAGTTCAGTTAGAAACAGTGTCTTGATTTTTGTTTCTTTTGTTTCTTCCCTGTTTTCTTTGTCTTGCTTACCAACAATCCATTGTAATTCATGAGTTAGTATGGCAGCAGGCTGAGTGTTCCCTGGAGCTCATTAAATGAAGTGTTTTTCCTAAAATGACGTTTGTCTCCTTGTTTTCAGCCCCTCTTCTTTCCTCTGCCCTTGACTATAACCAGAGCTCAGCAAAAGCTGAGTGACTTTGTGCAGACCTTACTTAGGCTCAGCCTTTTTTTCTTCATTATTTTATTCATGGCTCCTCCGTTTCATTGTTTGCCTTCTCGAAATGTGTTGAAATCTTTCTGTGGTTGATGACTTCCAAAATATCTTGGCTTTTATTGGTTGATTAATTTTGGTATTTCTACAGTTTTATTTAGATATGGTTTCAGGAGGAACAGAAAGTAAATATATTTCCTAGTCTGCCATCTTGAGCTGAAAATCCCTGTGGATTTTAGCATCCAATGTTCCCATGGGAAAACACCCAACCATGGCCTTAATAGATGTAACACTCAAGATTTCAGCTTTTCTTGAGCAATCACTAAGGATTTCATATGTGGTCATTTCTAATGGGGAAATTATAACTATCTCATGACGTTGATTTGAGGATTAAATTAGATAATGAACATGAAAATGCTTTGTAAGATTTAAAAATCTGTAAAAGTGTTTTTTGTTATTATTTGATTTGTTGCTATTTCAGCTTCACTTGACAGTTGTTTATGACCTTGCCTATGTGAGAAAATGCCCTCTGGGTTATTTTTTTGAAAGCCAGAATGTATTTTTCAACAGCTCAATGGAACTGGCATCATTTGTGAAGGTTAAGGGTGAAGGGGTAAATGTTTCTTGACACCTATCACTTTACAGTGTTTTCAGGAACTAACTGACTCATGTATTCCTCTTCCAAATTTGGTTGAGGACCTCCTACCAGCCACATGCTTTACGTCAGGTGTTGGAAAGCATTTTCTGGATTTTAAATATCTTAGGCTTTGTGGGCCATATAGAGTTTCTGTAGCTTGTCCTCCTCTTTCCTCTTCAACAAGCTTTCTAAACGTGAGAACCATTATTAGCTCACAGTCCCACAGATCCAGGCTGAGAGCCTGATTTGGTTCGTGGCCATTATTTGCCAATTCCTGCTCTGCGTCTTCACTGAAGAGGGGGACCATGTTTGAGTAATCAGTTCTTTGAATCAACTGTTGGTCTTCTGGGCCTTGTCCTTGCTCTCCTACAGTCTCTAATCAGCGTGGCATCCAGAGAGATCTTGTTAAAACATAAGTCAGATCATGTCACTCAAATTTCTTCAATGGCTTCTTCACAGAAAATGCAAAGTCCTCAGAGTGCCTCCACAGACCTAGAAATCTGGGTGTCTGTTTCCTCTCTGACTGTTTCCTTCTCCTCTCCAATTTGCTCGCTCTGTTTTCCACACGCTGACATCCTTTCTGCTCCTTGGATAGTCCAAGCCTACTCTTGCCTCATTGACTTTCTGTCGCAGGCCAGCCGCAGAAAGAGGATTTCACCGCCCAGGGTCAGAAGGGAAGGGGTAAGGAACTGAAGTAGCACCGACGAATGGGGTCAGAAGCCCATGGGTCAGAAGGCTGCAATGAGAAGCCTAGTCACCGCAACAAAGAATAGACCCCCGCTCGCCGAAACTAGAGAAAGCTCGCATGCAGCAATGAAGACCCAATGCAGCCAAAAATAAATAAATAAAAAATAAAGTATAGAATCTTAAAAAAAATCTATAAAGAATATTACAAGAATAGAATCACAGGCCAGTTTCTCCTTTGAACATGCATGCAAAATGTGTAAAGAGAAGCACAAACTATATCCATGGTATGTAAAACAATCATATATCAGAATCAAAGTAGCTTTATTCTTCTGGCAATGCAAGGTTGCTTTAATGTCCAAACGTGAAACTGATCCCAGGAATGAATTAGAGTGGGAGAAAAGTCATTTAAAACAGAAATCTTGGGACTTCCCTGGTGGTCCAGTGTTTAGAACATGGCGCGTTCACTGCTGGGGCCCTGGGGTCCAATCCCAGGTCAGGGAACTAAGATCCTGCAAGACATGAGGCAGGGCCCCGAAAAAAAAAAAGGAAAGAAAGAAGTCTTAACCAGGAGAAGCACAAGATCGAATAAACATAACAGATAACACCTTATGAAAAGTAGGTGAAGATTATGGAATATTCTAAGATTTAAAACAAAAAGAAACTTTTAAAGATTCAAAAGGATGTGACAAATATTGTACATAGGCCAAAATAAAATGAAATAAAATATACAAATGATGGGAGCCCAAAATTCCAGATGCCCAAGTCCTGTCTCTGAAGATTCTCATTCAATGGGTTCAGGATTTCCTCCTTATTTAAAAACCTACAGGTGATTCTGGTACGATTCACAGACACAATGTAAAGCTTCTCCTTTACAGGAAAGAATACCAGATTATTTTGTTATCTTGTAGTTATACTAACAGGTTGTACTATTGACGGATAAGTCTGCTGTGAAAATGCACCCCCACTAGGGATAAAAAAGGAACTAGTAGTCTCTACTGCTACTTGGTGGCAGCACGCATGTATTGCAAGGGCAATTATTGTAGCAATCCAAATTAGTGGAACATTTTAGAATTGGAAGACGACATACAGATCATCTAGTCAAGCTTCCAACTATTATAGTTGTGAAAACTAAGGCCCATATAAATGAAATGATTTATCTCCAAAGAGCATTAGTGAAAGTATGAAATAAAAAATATCTCTGAACTTTTAATTTAGTGCTGTTTTTATTAATCTCAAGTATTAGCTTAAACTTCAGTGTGACAGATTTGGGATTGAATTCCTGCTCACGTTTACTGATTGCGTGTCTTTTAGTAAGTTACTAAAACACTTTTTTTTTAAATAGACGTATTTAATTATTTATCTTTGGCTGCCTAGGCTCTTCGTTGCTGTGCACGGGCTTTCCCTAGTTGCGGTGGGCGGGGGCTACTCTTTGTTGCAGTACGCGGGCTTCTCATTGTGGTGGCTTCTCGTTGTTGCTGAGCACGGGGTCTAGGTGCGTGGGCTTCAGTAGTTGTGGTTCACGGGCTCTAGCACGCAGGCTCAGTAGTTGTGGCACATGGTCTTAGTTGCTCCGCGGCATGTGGGATCTTCCCGGACCCGGGCTCAAACGTGTGTCCCGTGCACTGGCAGGTGGATCCTTAACCAGTGCGCCCACAGGGAAGCCCTACTAATACACTTTTAACTTTGCTTTTCACGTATGTAAAATGGTGAGCCTTGACTGATATAGAATATGAGATAACCTAGCACTGTTCTTAACACATATATGTAGTTAAAACTTTTTGGCTCTCATCCCTCTTAAACAGCCTCTATCCTCTTAATAATGAATGTGTCTTTCAGCTAGCAGAGCACCCCAGAGCTGACCACATTCTGGCAAGAGATATAGGATTCTTTTTCTTACTGGGGGTTCTTTATACCTGATAGTTGAAGTGCACTTAAACATGAACAACTCTTGTTTATACTGTAGTAATGGATTTGATGGACGAATTTTAGAAAGTAATATGCAGGAATTGAGCTGCCTTACCCTCAAGAAATATAATTCGATAGTGGTGGCTAGAACGATAAACAGTGTTTGGACAGGGAGTCCATATTGGATGTGAACTTCCTGTACTCCCATTCGTCTATTAAGAATAAAGAGAATCCTTTCAAAATGTGTTTTAAAGGGCAGTTATTTCTTTCTGCCTCATTTAAGTTACGTGCAAGAAAAAGACAATCTCCTGCATCCTTGTTTAATAGGCTTTTAATATAAAGCAGATAATTTTTTGCAACATTTCCCAAACTTTTCATTATCGAATTGGCTGAGGCTTCTCAACGATTATCATTTCACAACAATATCTCCATCTTCAGCTTCTTTCAATGAATTGGCCTAATAGATGTGCCATTAAAACAGAGCTTCACTCTCAACGTATTTTTAATTTTGTATTCAAACAGTATGAAGGATTCAGCCATAACAGTGAGTGGATTTCTGATACATGCTACATGATGGATGCAACTAAGTGAAAGAAGGCTACATATTGTATGGTTCCATTTATATGAAATGTCCAGCAGTGGCAAATCCATACACACAGAAAAGATTCTACATTCGTGGTTGCCAGGGGTTTGGAAGAGAGGGAAATAGGGAATGACTCCTTAAAATGGGTGTAGGTTTCCTCTTGGTTGATGAAGATGTTTTGCAGCTCGGCAGTGGTGATAGTTGCACAACACTGTGACAGTAGTAAATTCCACTGAATGGTACAGTGAATTGTAAAATGATCCAAATGGTGAATTTTGTGTTATGTTCATTTTACTACAATAAAAAGGAGAAAGAATTCGGGAAAGACTTAGAGTTTGGGAAACTAAGGTGAACTGGTCAAGAAAAAGACAGCTCTATTGTTCAGTTTTCTCTCAGCTCTCCCAGTGCATTAATCCTCAGCAAAACGTAGGCTGAACTTGTAGATGATAGTCATTCAACACAGTCCAGGGAAAAGTAAATAAAGTAAAACCCAACTCTTCTTCTTTAGCACATGTATGAAAGGTTAACTTGCTGCTCAGCCACGTGGACCTTCATGAAGACGTTTCACTTTAGGTGTCCTCTACTTCAGTACTTTACTCACAGCTCATTCACACATGTAGGCAACAGCATTCCTTAATTCGATGGAATCTGCAGCACTGGTTGTGATCAGTCTCATGAAAAGAAAAGGAAAGGTGGCGCGGAAGCCAAGGGAAGAGATTTTCAAGACAGAGACGTTGTTTAAGATCTAACTGGGCTTGGCGGTCACAAAGAGAAGGATTGAGAAGTAGTCCCCTGGACTTGTCAACGGAGAAATCATTGGGGGCTTCAAGGAGATCAGTTTCACGAGAGTAGTGGGGCAGAAACCAGATCGCAGTGTAGATGGGAGGGGAGAAATGGGGGGCAAGTCAAGAAATTGATGGCAAAGGGAAAGAAGGGAGGGGTGGATAGGAGGACAGGAGAATGGAATGGAGGAGAGCATTTCCTTGTGGCTCTTTAATATGGCTGGGAGGGGCCAAAAGAGAAGGAGAGCGTGAAGATGTAGGAAGAGGGGGTGGCATCCCGAGCCCAAGGAGGACTGGCGCCTGTCTTCAGCTCCCACCAGCTGGATGGTCCCTCCCTCTAGCTTTCCACGTAGGCTGTGGAAGTTGCCCCTTGCCTCCTTGGATCAGCTGCCCTTGATTCGTTCGTCCTTTTCTTATTTCTCAGCACATCTGGGTCATACGTTATGTGAAGACAAACAAATCACCACTGATGCTTAATTTTCTTGAAAAATCTCCCAGGCAGGTACCATTTTGGAGAACTACCTATTGTGCCTCAGCAAGCCAAAGTAGCCCATTTTTCCTCTCTCATTGGGAGAGATTGCTGTTTCTTGGAGAACCTGATGAAGAGGGTGACTCGCGCTTAGGAATAACGTTGCTTGAAAAGTGCAAAAGGTGAGGTAGTTTGGCTCTGAGGGGCCTCTGAGGCCTGAGACTTCCTGAGAGATGGCAGACTCACAGCTCCCATTTCCCTCTGACCCTGGGCTATGAGCTCATCAAATGAGATGGTAAATAAAGTCACTGACATGGTTTAAAGGATAATTTTGTTCTCTCTTGTTCACTCAGAGCAAATTGAATGGAATTTGCATACAACATATGGATGAACCATCCATACGATGGGGCTTGACCATATCCTCATGGTTCCCCTTCCCTTTTCTACATCTGGCCCCTTTAGCTCTGCAGACTTAACCCCACACCATCAGTCCACCCAGTCGGTCCACTGGACGTCTCTTCCTCTTTCGCATCTGGTCGTTGTCGTCACCTTGTTCTCCACTACCGCCTCCTGCAGTAGCTGTTAGGTCCAGAGAGGTTGGTTCACTGTGAGCAAGTAACTGTCAACTCCATGGACAGGTGGAAGTGACTTGGCAGCCGGGATGCGCCCACCCTGAGTTCATTATACCCATGAGGGTCAAGGAGAATGGGGATGCAGCTGGTCTGCAGAGCCCCGGCAGTTCTGAGACACATGTTCCTGGATCCACACGTTGCTCCATACCCAGCCTTGCCTTTCTTTTTTCTGTCTCTTGACTCCATCCAGGTTTCTGCTCTCCTTGTCCCTTTGGGGAGGGAGGCCAGTACCAGTCCAGGTGTAGTCCCCCAAAGCTTCCTACTTCCAAGCGTTACGTAGGCTTGTATATCCACTTGCTTGGGTTGCCCTGGCATTCGTGCCAACAAGTTGAGTGGTTTAAGCCCTAGGCTCTCTCTTCTGGCAAGAATGTGCCTAAAAATCTCCACCTCTGGTTTGGTGGCCCCTAAGAATTCCCAGTCAGTTTTGGTGAGGGGACACTTGGTGACAGTGTTGTCTTTCGAAATGAGTAGTTCCGTTACCGACGATACTTTGCTCCCCATACATTATTTATAAGGTTTCCCTGTTTGTATGTGCAAACTATTTGTGTGTATATTTGGAGAAATACATTGTACAGGCCTCTTTTTTATTTCTTCCACACACCCTAGAGATGTCATAGAGGCGGTAAATGTGTCCAACTTTTTGAGAAATTGGAACAATCAAGACTTACCTGTATGGAATGCTGTTAACGATGTCAATTCCCGCGACAGTACCTTTCATCTGACACACTTAGGGACTGTTAACAGATTAAAAGTAGTAAAAGACGCGGATAGAGAGAATTTTCATTATCTTGTGCACTGAAATCTTGGATTTTCGTTGGTTTGAATGGGCCTGAAAATGTATTTTTTTTAGTAGGGACATAGAAGCCTCTAGCGGTATTCTTAATAAAGCAAGGTGAGTTATAAGCAATCATCTGATGGAGGGTAAATGTACCACAGTCCAGTTTAAGAAAAATACAATATAAAAGTCTTACCATGGAAGAAAATCTTTATATGATCTTTTGTAAAAAAAAAAAAAAAAAGCTTCAAGAAACATAAAGACATGACACCATGTTCAGTTTAAAGTCAGTGACTTGTAAGCAAGGCAAAGCAAAGACAGTCTGATTAAGGCCGTTGCATTGTTGTGGCATTTTTTAGGTCTCACCCATTTCTGTGGCCTTTTTAGAACCTAAGCTTCTAGGGCACAGGGAACTTCATCTTGACGTAGGGCTGAGCAAATGCACGGAGCATTTCTCAATAAGTAGGCATTAAATTCTTAGTCCAGAAGGGGCCTTGAGATGCCCTCTCTTTACTCCTTGGTAGAACTGTTTTAACCATCCCCCGAAAACAGATTTTTTTCTTTAAATCTCAAAATTCAGAGATTCCACAATCAGAACTTCCTTCTCATATTGCCATGTGGTCTGCTGTGGGCATCTGTCGAATGGTGTGAACTCTGCGTGGGGAGTCTGGCCTACCCTCGAGGCCCATGGTTTGGGCTGCGGTGGTGCCATGCTGTGCTCAGGGGCCTTCTTTTTGGGAAGTCTGGGCTCCAGTGAGCCTTGGTCATGCTCTTTTATGGAACCTTGGGTGCTAGACCACTCTGACCCTCAGTCTCATTTGCAGGTTCTGGGGAGGATTAAATGAGCTCATGTGATATCCAGGTGACTGAGGCAGAGTCGGCTCGGGATGAATCTTTGCTTCGTTTTCATTAGCTGCGGAGAAGACGATGACAGCTTGGTGCCTCTCCAACTTTAATATGGGTATGCCTCTCTTGGGGATCTTGTTAAATGCAGGCTGGTATTCAGTAGTTCTGGGTGGGGCCTGGATTCTGTGCTTCTAACAAGCTCCTAGGTGACGGTGACGCTGAGGGCAAGGGTTTGGCACCTGCGTTTCTCCCTTTCTGGAAGAGCAGGATGTCTGCCGCACCCCCACCCGAGAGGAGCAAACATCCGCAACGTGACTACTAGGAACCAGCTTCCCTCACAGGCAAGGGACCTGTACCACTGCTCCCAACCATTCTGTCTGAGGCGCAGCAAGCCAAAACACTGAAATGCTGAGGTTTGCAGCAAAGAGGAGGTTTATTCACAGGGCAGCCAAGCGAGGACGTGACGTGACAATAGGTCTCAAATCTGCCTCCCCAAAGGCAAGGGGCTTTGGGTATCTGTGGGATAAAGAATAAAGAAGCAGGGCAGTATGAGGCATGGGGAGCGTGAGGAAAGGTGATTGGAAAAAGGTGTGCTCATCATTGTTCTGAGCTGGCGTAACTAGGCTACAGGCCTCGGCACATTCTCAGGCTGGAGTTGGGGAAAACAGGAGCAGAATGGAAGATGACAGCGTATGAAGGAGGTGTGGTGTCCATAGGTTCGGGGTCTGACGTGCTTCCTGCTGAAGCACCGACGCCCGCCAAAGCCGTAAATGGGGTGCTGGGGAAAACAGGAGCAGAATGGAAGATGACAGCGTATGAAGGAGGTGTGGTGTCCATAGGTTCGGGGTCTGACGTGCTTCCTGCTGAAGCACCGACGCCCGCCAAAGCCGTAAATGGGGTGCTGGGGAAAACAGGAGCAGAATGGAAGATGACAGCGTGTGAAGGAGGTGTGGTGTCCATAGGTTCGGGGTCTGACGTGCTTCCTGCTGAAGCACCGACGCCCGCCAAAGCCGTAAATGGGGTGCTGGGGAAAACAGGAGCAGAATGGAAGATGACAGCGTATGAAGGAGGTGTGGTGTCCATAGGTTCGGGGTCTGACGTGCTTCCTGCTGAAGCACCGATGCCCGCCAAAGCCGTAAATGGGGTGCTGGGGAAAACAGGAGCAGAATGGAAGAGGACAGCATGTGAAGGAGGTGTGGTGTCCATAGCTTCCATATTAGAGGTACTGCCTGCCTGATCTGAGAGCAGAGAGTGAAAGTGGGAGAGCCTCTTCCTAGATTCTAACTCCTCTGAATTTATAGCACTGGCTCTGCCTGGCTTTATGACATATCCATTGTACGTGTCACAGAGAAAGAGCGGGCGGGGCAGGGGGTGAGGCAGGGGTCACATGCAAGCCCAGCTGGTGGCTTAACCCCGGCCCAAAGGCAAAGGGCGGGGCCCCTTCTGGACTTTCTAGTGGCTGGGACGTCTGGCTGTGGGTGGCAGGTGTTTGGCACCAGCTGGGCCACCATGCGGAGACTGTTGGGGACTGTGGAAGCCTCCTCCAGAGCTCACCCTTCCCGGGGACTGGCTCTGCAGGCCCCTCAGCCCTGCGTATGTACCGGCCAGGCCTTCCCCACCACGGGGCCCAGAGGCCAGAGCCTGCTCAGACCTGAGGGCAGGAGGCAGCCAGAGCTTACCAGGGTGTGGGCCACCTCGTCCGGAGACCTCCCCAGCTCCTCTGCGAGACCTGGAGACAGGATCGCCTTCTCCAGGGCTGCTCAGCTGCCAGCATCACCATGAGCCAGGTGGCCAAGGTTTCTGAGCAGGAGATGCAGAGCCCTGATCCGACTGGATGCTGCAGCCCACGATGTCCCTTCCTGGCAGATAGGTTCTTTCTTCACTTCTTGTTTGAAATTTGGTAAAAGAACATTTAACCCTTGGCCTGTCCTTCAGGGTATATAGATGGTAGTGGCTTAGCCGGGATTCGATCCAAGCCTGTGTGATTCCAGAGCTTGTGCTCTGGACTGTGGTGCCTCCTTATCGTATATGCTTCATGTGTTACTTGTTTTGTTTTTTCTTGTAGTCCTTATGGTACTTAGCCCTAAGTGCCATACCTGTAACGAACAGCTACACTGCCCTGTAGGAGGTCTTCTTTTGTTCAACGCCTGAATTGGTCATCCACCACACTGTGTTCTAATCTCAGAAGATACAGGTCAGGGACCACCAGTTGTCAGCATGGCACCATTCCATATTTCGAATTGAGGCTTGAAGCCCGTATTTTCCCTTTGTCTAGTTTGAAGGATCCAGATATGTAAAGATGATATTCTAGATAAATCATGGGCTATCCTGAAAGAAATTCACCAGTGAATTGTTCCGTATGGATTAGAAGCCAGCTTCTCTGGCCTTCCTGGAGTATATCCAGTAAGGCGTCTCATTCATGTCTAGAAAGCAACTATATCATTTATGGCAACTTCAGCGTGGAGCGATGTGTTGGTATAAAGTACGATCAACACAATTTGGTCATTGTGAGTATGACAGCTGGGTCCACTCTTTACTACACATATGTAACTCTAGGGATTCTTATGCCCAAGGGAGGAGACGTACTCTTGGCTGTCTAGGACAAGGGAAGCATGTGTTGTTATTCAGGAGCTGGAAGCTTCAGCATGACAGGTAGGAATTGAACAATCGTGGTCTATACATCACTTGACCTTGCTTAAAACTTGTTTCTTTGGCTTGCTTCATTGGAGTGTTTTCTCCCTCCTGGGCTGACATTGTCTGTTATGTATCACGCATGAGACATATAGAAGTTTCAGAACCCAAAATCATATAGATCAGTAAAAATGTATATATATATGTATATATATATAAATCTATTGAAACTCACACTGGGCTTAATTCATATATTCCAAAATCAGTTTGACCCTCTGCTCATGAGATTCTTTTTATGGTATGTCCCAGCAAATCTGGGCTTCCATCCCCAATAAATTTTGGGGTTGAAGGACACAAAAGCTTTTGCTCAGACGTAAATTCTGTCTGAAGAAAAGGGAAATATTATAAGCCCTTTGTAACCTCTCCAAGAGCAGAAATGATTTACAGCTGTGGCATTGAACCATAATTCCTCGATCTCATTTGAGAAGAGTTCAGTTAGAAACAGTGTCTTGATTTTTGTTTCTTTTGTTTCTTCCCTGTTTTCTTTGTCTTGCTTACCAACAATCCATTGTAATTCATGAGTTAGTATGGCAGCAGGCTGAGTGTTCCCTGGAGCTCATTAAATGAAGTGTTTTTCCTAAAATGACGTTTGTCTCCTTGTTTTCAGCCCCTCTTCTTTCCTCTGCCCTTGACTATAACCAGAGCTCAGCAAAAGCTGAGTGACTTTGTGCAGACCTTACTTAGGCTCAGCCTTTTTTTCTTCATTATTTTATTCATGGCTCCTCCGTTTCATTGTTTGCCTTCTCGAAATGTGTTGAAATCTTTCTGTGGTTGATGACTTCCAAAATATCTTGGCTTTTATTGGTTGATTAATTTTGGTATTTCTACAGTTTTATTTAGATATGGTTTCAGGAGGAACAGAAAGTAAATATATTTCCTAGTCTGCCATCTTGAGCTGAAAATCCCTGTGGATTTTAGCATCCAATGTTCCCATGGGAAAACACCCAACCATGGCCTTAATAGATGTAACACTCAAGATTTCAGCTTTTCTTGAGCAATCACTAAGGATTTCATATGTGGTCATTTCTAATGGGGAAATTATAACTATCTCATGACGTTGATTTGAGGATTAAATTAGATAATGAACATGAAAATGCTTTGTAAGATTTAAAAATCTGTAAAAGTGTTTTTTGTTATTATTTGATTTGTTGCTATTTCAGCTTCACTTGACAGTTGTTTATGACCTTGCCTATGTGAGAAAATGCCCTCTGGGTTATTTTTTTGAAAGCCAGAATGTATTTTTCAACAGCTCAATGGAACTGGCATCATTTGTGAAGGTTAAGGGTGAAGGGGTAAATGTTTCTTGACACCTATCACTTTACAGTGTTTTCAGGAACTAACTGACTCATGTATTCCTCTTCCAAATTTGGTTGAGGACCTCCTACCAGCCACATGCTTTACGTCAGGTGTTGGAAAGCATTTTCTGGATTTTAAATATCTTAGGCTTTGTGGGCCATATAGAGTTTCTGTAGCTTGTCCTCCTCTTTCCTCTTCAACAAGCTTTCTAAACGTGAGAACCATTATTAGCTCACAGTCCCACAGATCCAGGCTGAGAGCCTGATTTGATTCGTGGCCATTATTTGCCAATTCCTGCTCTGCGTCTTCACTGAAGAGGGGGACCATGTTTGAGTAATCAGTTCTTTGAATCAACTGTTGGTCTTCTGGGCCTTGTCCTTGCTCTCCTACAGTCTCTAATCAGCGTGGCATCCAGAGAGATCTTGTTAAAACATAAGTCAGATCATGTCACTCAAATTTCTTCAATGGCTTCTTCACAGAAAATGCAAAGTCCTCAGAGTGCCTCCACAGACCTAGAAATCTGGGTGTCTGTTTCCTCTCTGACTGTTTCCTTCTCCTCTCCAATTTGCTCGCTCTGTTTTCCACACGCTGACATCCTTTCTGCTCCTTGGATACTCCAAGCCTACTCTTGCCTCATTGACTTTCTGTCGCAGGCCAGCCGCAGAAAGAGGATTTCACCGCCCAGGGTCAGAAGGGAAGGGGTAAGGAACTGAAGTAGCACCGACGAATGGGGTCAGAAGCCCATGGGTCAGAAGGCTGCAATGAGAAGCCTAGTCACCGCAACAAAGAATAGACCCCCGCTCGCCGAAACTAGAGAAAGCTCGCATGCAGCAATGAAGACCCAATGCAGCCAAAAATAAATAAATAAAAAATAAAGTATAGAATCTTAAAAAAAATCTATAAAGAATATTACAAGAATAGAATCACAGGCCAGTTTCTCCTTTGAACATGCATGCAAAATGTGTAAAGAGAAGCACAAACTATATCCATGGTATGTAAAACAATCATATATCAGAATCAAAGTAGCTTTATTCTTCTGGCAATGCAAGGTTGCTTTAATGTCCAAACGTGAAACTGATCCCAGGAATGAATTAGAGTGGGAGAAAAGTCATTTAAAACAGAAATCTTGGGACTTCCCTGGTGGTCCAGTGTTTAGAACATGGCGTGTTCACTGCTGGGGCCCTGGGGTCCAATCCCAGGTCAGGGAACTAAGATCCTGCAAGACATGAGGCAGGGCCCCGAAAAAAAAAAAGGAAAGAAAGAAGTCTTAACCAGGAGAAGCACAAGATCGAATAAACATAACAGATAACACCTTATGAAAAGTAGGTGAAGATTATGGAATATTCTAAGATTTAAAACAAAAAGAAACTTTTAAAGATTCAAAAGGATGTGACAAATATTGTACATAGGCCAAAATAAAATGAAATAAAATATACAAATGATGGGAGCCCAAAATTCCAGATGCCCAAGTCCTGTCTCTGAAGATTCTCATTCAATGGGTTCAGGATTTCCTCCTTATTTAAAAACCTACAGGTGATTCTGGTACGATTCACAGACACAATGTAAAGCTTCTCCTTTACAGGAAAGAATACCAGATTATTTTGTTATCTTGTAGTTATACTAACAGGTTGTACTATTGACGGATAAGTCTGCTGTGAAAATGCACCCCCACTAGGGATAAAAAAGGAACTAGTAGTCTCTACTGCTACTTGGTGGCAGCACGCATGTATTGCAAGGGCAATTATTGTAGCAATCCAAATTAGTGGAACATTTTAGAATTGGAAGACGACATACAGATCATCTAGTCAAGCTTCCAACTATTATAGTTGTGAAAACTAAGGCCCATATAAATGAAATGATTTATCTCCAAAGAGCATTAGTGAAAGTATGAAATAAAAAATATCTCTGAACTTTTAATTTAGTGCTGTTTTTATTAATCTCAAGTATTAGCTTAAACTTCAGTGTGACAGATTTGGGATTGAATTCCTGCTCACGTTTACTGATTGCGTGTCTTTTAGTAAGTTACTAAAACACTTTTTTTTTAAATAGACGTATTTAATTATTTATCTTTGGCTGCCTAGGCTCTTCGTTGCTGTGCACGGGCTTTCCCTAGTTGCGGTGGGCGGGGGCTACTCTTTGTTGCAGTACGCGGGCTTCTCATTGTGGTGGCTTCTCGTTGTTGCTGAGCACGGGGTCTAGGTGCGTGGGCTTCAGTAGTTGTGGTTCACGGGCTCTAGCACGCAGGCTCAGTAGTTGTGGCACATGGTCTTAGTTGCTCCGCGGCATGTGGGATCTTCCCGGACCCGGGCTCAAACGTGTGTCCCGTGCACTGGCAGGTGGATCCTTAACCAGTGCGCCCACAGGGAAGCCCTACTAATACACTTTTAACTTTGCTTTTCACGTATGTAAAATGGTGAGCCTTGACTGATATAGAATATGAGATAACCTAGCACTGTTCTTAACACATATATGTAGTTAAAACTTTTTGGCTCTCATCCCTCTTAAACAGCCTCTATCCTCTTAATAATGAATGTGTCTTTCAGCTAGCAGAGCACCCCAGAGCTGACCACATTCTGGCAAGAGATATAGGATTCTTTTTCTTACTGGGGGTTCTTTATACCTGATAGTTGAAGTGCACTTAAACATGAACAACTCTTGTTTATACTGTAGTAATGGATTTGATGGACGAATTTTAGAAAGTAATATGCAGGAATTGAGCTGCCTTACCCTCAAGAAATATAATTCGATAGTGGTGGCTAGAACGATAAACAGTGTTTGGACAGGGAGTCCATATTGGATGTGAACTTCCTGTACTCCCATTCGTCTATTAAGAATAAAGAGAATCCTTTCAAAATGTGTTTTAAAGGGCAGTTATTTCTTTCTGCCTCATTTAAGTTACGTGCAAGAAAAAGACAATCTCCTGCATCCTTGTTTAATAGGCTTTTAATATAAAGCAGATAATTTTTTGCAACATTTCCCAAACTTTTCATTATCGAATTGGCTGAGGCTTCTCAACGATTATCATTTCACAACAATATCTCCATCTTCAGCTTCTTTCAATGAATTGGCCTAATAGATGTGCCATTAAAACAGAGCTTCACTCTCAACGTATTTTTAATTTTGTATTCAAACAGTATGAAGGATTCAGCCATAACAGTGAGTGGATTTCTGATACATGCTACATGATGGATGCAACTAAGTGAAAGAAGGCTACATATTGTATGGTTCCATTTATATGAAATGTCCAGCAGTGGCAAATCCATACACACAGAAAAGATTCTACATTCGTGGTTGCCAGGGGTTTGGAAGAGAGGGAAATAGGGAGTGACTCCTTAAAATGGGTGTAGGTTTCCTCTTGGTTGATGAAGATGTTTTGCAGCTCGGCAGTGGTGATAGTTGCACAACATTGTGACAGTAGTAAATTCCACTGAATGGTACAGTGAATTGTAAAATGATCCAAATGGTGAATTTTGTGTTATGTTCATTTTACTACAATAAAAAGGAGAAGGAATTCGGGAAAGACTTAGAGTTTGGGAAACTAAGGTGAACTGGTCAAGAAAAAGACAGCTCTATTGTTCAGTTTTCTCTCAGCTCTCCCAGTGCATTAATCCTCAGCAAAAAGTAGGCTGAACTTGTAGATGATAGTCATTCAACACAGTCCAGGGAAAAGTAAATAAAGTAAAACCCAACTCTTCTTCTTTAGCACATGTATGAAAGGTTAACTTGCTGCTCAGCCACGTGGACCTTCATGAAGACGTTTCACTTTAGGTGTCCTCTACTTCAGTACTTTACTCACAGCTCATTCACACATGTAGGCAACAGCATTCCTTAATTCGATGGAATCTGCAGCACTGGTTGTGATCAGTCTCGTGAAAAGAAAAGGAAAGGTGGCGCGGAAGCCAAGGGAAGAGATTTTCAAGACAGAGACGTTGTTTAAGATCTAACTGGGCTTGGCGGTCACAAAGAGAAGGATTGAGAAGTAGTCCCCTGGACTTGTCAACGGAGAAATCATTGGGGGCTTCAAGGAGATCAGTTTCACGAGAGTAGTGGGGCAGAAACCAGATCGCAGTGTAGATGGGAGGGGAGAAATGGGGGGCAAGTCAAGAAATTGATGGCAAAGGGAAAGAAGGGAGGGGTGGATAGGAGGACAGGAGAATGGAATGGAGGAGAGCATTTCCTTGTGGCTCTTTAATATGGCTGGGAGGGGCCAAAAGAGAAGGAGAGCGTGAAGATGTAGGAAGAGGGGGTGGCATCCCGAGCCCAAGGAGGACTGGCGCCTGTCTTCAGCTCCCACCAGCTGGATGGTCCCTCCCTCTAGCTTTCCACGTAGGCTGTGGAAGTTGCCCCTTGCCTCCTTGGATCAGCTGCCCTTGATTCGTTCGTCCTTTTCTTATTTCTCAGCACATCTGGGTCATACGTTATGTGAAGACAAACAAATCACCACTGATGCTTAATTTTCTTGAAAAATCCCCCAGGCAGGTACCATTTTGGAGAACTACCTATTGTGCCTCAGCAAGCCAAAGTAGCCCATTTTTCCTCTCTCATTGGGAGAGATTGCTGTTTCTTGGAGAACCTGATGAAGAGGGTGACTCGCGCTTAGGAATAACGTTGCTTGAAAAGTGCAAAAGGTGAGGTAGTTTGGCTCTGAGGGGCCTCTGAGGCCTGAGACTTCCTGAGAGATGGCAGACTCACAGCTCCCATTTCCCTCTGACCCTGGGCTATGAGCTCATCAAATGAGATGGTAAATAAAGTCACTGACATGGTTTAAAGGATAATTTTGTTCTCTCTTGTTCACTCAGAGCAAATTGAATGGAATTTGCATACAACATATGGATGAACCATCCATACGATGGGGCTTGACCATATCCTCATGGTTCCCCTTCCCTTTTCTACATCTGGCCCCTTTAGCTCTGCAGACTTAACCCCACACCATCAGTCCACCCAGTCGGTCCACTGGACGTCTCTTCCTCTTTCGCATCTGGTCGTTGTCGTCACCTTGTTCTCCACTACCGCCTCCTGCAGTAGCTGTTAGGTCCAGAGAGGTTGGTTCACTGTGAGCAAGTAACTGTCAACTCCATGGACAGGTGGAAGTGACTTGGCAGCCGGGATGCGCCCACCCTGAGTTCATTATACCCATGAGGGTCAAGGAGAATGGGGATGCAGCTGGTCTGCAGAGCCCCGGCAGTTCTGAGACACATGTTCCTGGATCCACACGTTGCTCCATACCCAGCCTT
Source organism: Orcinus orca (assembly GCF_937001465.1). Lineage (NCBI taxonomy): Eukaryota > Metazoa > Chordata > Mammalia > Artiodactyla > Delphinidae > Orcinus > Orcinus orca. The sequence goes on along the minus strand of NC_064567.1, from coordinate 105,872,628 downwards.
GCCTTTCTTTTTTCTGTCTCTTGACTCCATCCAGGTTTCTGCTCTCCTTGTCCCTTTGGGGAGGGAGGCCAGTACCAGTCCAGGTGTAGTCCCCCAAAGCTTCCTACTTCCAAGCGTTACGTAGGCTTGTATATCCACTTGCTTGGGTTGCCCTGGCATTCGTGCCAACAAGTTGAGTGGTTTAAGCCCTAGGCTCTCTCTTCTGGCAAGAATGTGCCTAAAAATCTCCACCTCTGGTTTGGTGGCCCCTAAAAATTCCCAGTCAGTTTTGGTGAGGGGACACTTGGTGACAGTGTTGTCTTTCGAAATGAGTAGTTCCGTTACCGACGATACTTTGCTCCCCATACATTATTTATAAGGTTTCCCTGTTTGTATGTGCAAACTATTTGTGTGTATATTTGGAGAAATACATTGTACAGGCCTCTTTTTTATTTCTTCCACACACCCTAGAGATGTCATAGAGGCGGTAAATGTGTCCAACTTTTTGAGAAATTGGAACAATCAAGACTTACCTGTATGGAATGCTGTTAACGATGTCAATTCCCGCGACAGTACCTTTCATCTGACACACTTAGGGACTGTTAACAGATTAAAAGTAGTAAAAGACGCGGATAGAGAGAATTTTCATTATCTTGTGCACTGAAATCTTGGATTTTCGTTGGTTTGAATGGGCCTGAAAATGTATTTTTTTTAGTAGGGACATAGAAGCCTCTAGCGGTATTCTTAATAAAGCAAGGTGAGTTATAAGCAATCATCTGATGGAGGGTAAATGTACCACAGTCCAGTTTAAGAAAAATACAATATAAAAGTCTTACCATGGAAGAAAATCTTTATATGATCTTTTGTAAAAAAAAAAAAAAAAAGCTTCAAGAAACATAAAGACATGACACCATGTTCAGTTTAAAGTCAGTGACTTGTAAGCAAGGCAAAGCAAAGACAGTCTGATTAAGGCCGTTGCATTGTTGTGGCATTTTTTAGGTCTCACCCATTTCTGTGGCCTTTTTAGAACCTAAGCTTCTAGGGCACAGGGAACTTCATCTTGACGTAGGGCTGAGCAAATGCACGGAGCATTTCTCAATAAGTAGGCATTAAATTCTTAGTCCAGAAGGGGCCTTGAGATGCCCTCTCTTTACTCCTTGGTAGAACTGTTTTAACCATCCCCCGAAAACAGATTTTTTTCTTTAAATCTCAAAATTCAGAGATTCCACAATCAGAACTTCCTTCTCATATTGCCATGTGGTCTGCTGTGGGCATCTGTCGAATGGTGTGAACTCTGCGTGGGGAGTCTGGCCTACCCTCGAGGCCCATGGTTTGGGCTGCGGTGGTGCCATGCTGTGCTCAGGGGCCTTCTTTTTGGGAAGTCTGGGCTCCAGTGAGCCTTGGTCATGCTCTTTTATGGAACCTTGGGTGCTAGACCACTCTGACCCTCAGTCTCATTTGCAGGTTCTGGGGAGGATTAAATGAGCTCATGTGATATCCAGGTGACTGAGGCAGAGTCGGCTCGGGATGAATCTTTGCTTCGTTTTCATTAGCTGCGGAGAAGACGATGACAGCTTGGTGCCTCTCCAACTTTAATATGGGTATGCCTCTCTTGGGGATCTTGTTAAATGCAGGCTGGTATTCAGTAGTTCTGGGTGGGGCCTGGATTCTGTGCTTCTAACAAGCTCCTAGGTGACGGTGACGCTGAGGGCAAGGGTTTGGCACCTGCGTTTCTCCCTTTCCGGAAGAGCAGGATGTCTGCCGCACCCCCACCCGAGAGGAGCAAACATCCGCAACGTGACTACTAGGAACCAGCTTCCCTCACAGGCAAGGGACCTGTACCACTGCTCCCAACCATTCTGTCTGAGGCGCAGCAAGCCAAAACACTGAAATGCTGAGGTTTGCAGCAAAGAGGAGGTTTATTCACAGGGCAGCCAAGCGAGGACGTGACGTGACAATAGGTCTCAAATCTGCCTCCCCAAAGGCAAGGGGCTTTGGGTATCTGTGGGATAAAGAATAAAGAAGCAGGGCAGTATGAGGCATGGGGAGCGTGAGGAAAGGTGATTGGAAAAAGGTGTGCTCATCATTGTTCTGAGCTGGCGTAACTAGGCTACAGGCCTCGGCACATTCTCAGGCTGGAGTTGGGGAAAACTGGAGCAGAATGGAAGATGACAGCGTGTGAAGGAGGTGTGGTGTCCATAGGTTCGGGGTCTGACGTGCTTCCTGCTGAAGCACTGATGCCCATCAAAGCCGTAAATGGGGTGCTGGGGAAAACAGGAGCAGAATGGAAGATGACAGCGTGTGAGGGAGGTGTGGTGTCCATAGGTTCGGGGTCTGACATGCTTCCTGCTGAAGCACCGACGCCCGCCAAAGCCGTAAATGGGGTGCAGGGGAAAACAGGAGCAGAATGGAAGATGACAGCGTATGAAGGAGGTGTGGTGTCCATAGGTTCGGGGTCTGACGTGCTTCCTGCTGAAGCACCGACGCCCGCCAAAGCCGTAAATGGGGTGCTGGGGAAAACAGGAGCAGAATGGAAGATGACAGCGTATGAAGGAGGTGTGGTGTCCATAGGTTCGGGGTCTGACGTGCTTCCTGCTGAAGCACCGACGCCCGCCAAAGCCGTAAATGGGGTGCTGGGGAAAACAGGAGCAGAATGGAAGATGACAGCGTGTGAAGGAGGTGTGGTGTCCATAGGTTCGGGGTCTGACGTGCTTCCTGCTGAAGCACCGACGCCCGCCAAAGCCGTAAATGGGGTGCTGGGGAAAACAGGAGCAGAATGGAAGATGACAGCGTATGAAGGAGGTGTGGTGTCCATAGGTTCGGGGTCTGACGTGCTTCCTGCTGAAGCACCGACGCCCGCCAAAGCCGTAAATGGGGTGCTGGGGAAAATAGGAGCAGAATGGAAGATGACAGCGTGTGAGGGAGGTGTGGTGTCCATAGGTTCGGGGTCTGACGTGCTTCCTGCTGAAGCACCGACGCCCGCCAAAGCCGTAAATGGGGTGCTGGGGAAAACAGGAGCAGAATGGAAGATGACAGCGTATGAAGGAGGTGTGGTGTCCATAGGTTCGGGGTCTGACGTGCTTCCTGCTGAAGCACCGACGCCCGCCAAAGCCGTAAATGGGGTGCTGGGGAAAACAGGAGCAGAATGGAAGATGACAGCGTATGAAGGAGGTGTGGTGTCCATAGGTTCGGGGGCTGACGTGCTTCCTGCTGAAGCACCGATGCCCGCCAAAGCCGTAAATGGGGTGCTGGGGAAAACAGGAGCAGAATGGAAGAGGACAGCGTGTGAAGGAGGTGTGGTTTCCATAGCTTCCATATTAGAGGTACTGCCTGCCTGATCTGAGAGCAGAGAGTGAAAGTGGGAGAGCCTCTTCCTAGATTCTAACTCCTCTGAATTTATAGCACTGGCTCTGCCTGGCTTTATGACATATCCATTGTACGTGTCACAGAGAAAGAGCGGGCGGGGCAGAGGGTGAGGCAGGGGTCACATGCAAGCCAAGCTGGTGGCTTAACCCCGGCCCAAAGGCAAAGGGCGGGGCCCCTTCTGGACTTTCTAGTGGCTGGGACGTCTGGCTGTGGGTGGCAGGTGTTTGGCACCAGTTGGGCCACCATGCGGAGACTGTTGGGGACTGTGGAAGCCTCCTCCAGAGCTCACCCTTCCTGGGGACTGGCTCTGCAGGCCCCTCAGCCCTGCGTATGTATCGGCCAGGCCTTCCCCACCACGGGGCCCAGAGGCCAGAGCCTGCTCAGACCTGAGGGCAGGAGGCAGCCAGAGCTTACCAGGGTGTGGGCCACCTCGTCCGGAGACCTCCCCAGCTCCTCTGCGAGACCTGGAGACAGGATCGCCTTCTCCAGGGCTGCTCAGCTGCCAGCATCACCATGAGCCAGGTGGCCAAGGTTTCTGAGCAGGAGATGCAGAGCCCTGATCCGACTGGATGCTGCAGCCCACGATGTCCCTTCCTGGCAGATAGGTTCTTTCTTCACTTCTTGTTTGAAATTTGGTAAAAGAACATTTAACCCTTGGCCTGTCCTTCAGGGTATATAGATGGTAGTGGCTTAGCCGGGATTCGATCCAAGCCTGTGTGATTCCAGAGCTTGTGCTCTGGACTGTGGTGCCTCCTTATCGTATATGCTTCATGTGTTACTTGTTTTTTTTTTTCTTGTAGTCCTTATGGTACTTAGCCCTAAGTGCCATACCTGTAACGAACAGCTACACTGCCCTGTAGGAGGTCTTCTTTTGTTCAACGCCTGAATTGGTCATCCACCACACTGTGTTCTAATCTCAGAAGATACAGGTCAGGGACCACCAGTTGTCAGCATGGCACCATTCCATATTTCGAATTGAGGCTTGAAGCCTGTATTTTCCCTTTGTCTAGTTTGAAGGATCCAGATATGTAAAGATGATATTCTAGATAAATCATGGGCTATCCTGAAAGAAATTCACCAGTGAATTGTTCCGTATGGATTAGAAGCCAGCTTCTCTGGCCTTCCTGGAGTATATCCAGTAAGGCGTCTCATTCATGTCTAGAAAGCAACTATATCATTTATGGCAACTTTAGCGTGGAGCGATGTGTTGGTATAAAGTACGATCAACACAATTTGGTCATTGTGAGTATGACAGCTGGGTCCACTCTTTACTACACATATGTAACTCTAGGGATTCTTATGCCCAAGGGAGGAGACGTACTCTTGGCTGTCTAGGACAAGGGAAGCATGTGTTGTTATTCAGGAGCTGGAAGCTTCAGCATGACAGTTAGGAATTGAACAATCGTGGTCTATACATCACTTGACCTTGCTTAAAACTTGTTTCTTTGGCTTGCTTCATTGGAGTGTTTTCTCCCTCCTGGGCTGACATTGTCTGTTATGTATCACGCATGAGACATATAGAAGTTTCAGAACCCAAAATCATATAGATCAGTAAAAATGTATATATATATATATATATACATATATATATATATATATATATATATAAATCTATTGAAACTCACACTGGGCTTAATTCATATATTCCAAAATCAGTTTGACCCTCTGCTCATGAGATTCTTTTTATGGTATGTCCCAGCAAATCTGGGCTTCCATCCCCAATAAATTTTGGGGTTGAAGGACACAAAAGCTTTTGCTCAGACCTAAATTCTGTCTGAAAAAAAGGGAAATATTATAAGCCCTTTGTAACCTCTCCAAGAGCAGAAATGATTTACAGCTGTGGCATTGAACCATAATTCCTCGATCTCATTTGAGAAGAGTTCAGTTAGAAACAGTGTCTTGATTTTTGTTTCTTTTGTTTCTTCCCTGTTTTCTTGTCTTGCTTACCAACAATCCATTGTAATTCATGAGTTAGTATGGCAGCAGGCTGAGTGTTCCCTGGAGCTCATTAAATGAAGTGTTTTTCCTAAAATGACGTTTGTCTCCTTGTTTTCAGCCCCTCTTCTTTCCTCTGCCCTTGACTATAACCAGAGCTCAGCAAAAGCTGAGTGACTTTGTGCAGACCTTACTTAGGCTCAGCCTATTTTCCTTCATTATTTTATTCATGGCTCCTCCGTTTCATTGTTTGCCTTCTCGAAATGTGTTGAAATCTTTCTGTGGTTGATGACTTCCAAAATATCTTGGCTTTTATTGGTTGATTAATTTTGGTATTTCTACAGTTTTATTTAGATATGGTTTCAGGAGGAACAGAAAGTAAATATAATTCCTAGTCTGCCATCTTGAGCTGAAAATCCCTGTGGATTTTAGCATCCAATGTTCCCATGGGAAAACACCCAACCATGGCCTTAATAGATGTAACACTCAAGATTTCAGCTTTTCTTGAGCAATCACTAAGGATTTCATATGTGGTCATTTCTAATGGGGAAATTATAACTATCTCATGACGTTGATTTGAGGATTAAATTAGATAATGAACATGAAAATGCTTTGTAAGATTTAAAAATCTGTAAAAGTGTTTTTTGTTATTATTTGATTTGTTGCTATTTCAGCTTCACTTGACAGTTGTTTATGACCTTGCCTATGTGAGAAAATGCCCTCTGGGTTATTTTTTTGAGAGCCAGAATGTATTTTTCAACAGCTCAATGGAACTGGCATCATTTGTGAAGGTTAAGGGTGAAGGGGTAAATGTTTCTTGACACCTATCACTTTACAGTGTTTTCAGGAACTAACTGACTCATGTATTCCTCTTCCAAATTTGGTTGAGGACCTCCTACCAGCCACATGCTTTATGTCAGGTGTTGGAAAGCATTTTCTGGATTTTAAATATCTTAGGCTTTGTGGGCCATATAGAGTTTCTGTAGCTTCTCCTCCTCTTTCCTCTTCAACAAGCTTTCTAAACGTGAGAACCATTATTAGCTCACAGTCCCACAGATCCAGGCTGAGAGCCTGATTTGATTCGTGGCCATTATTTGCCAATTCCTGCTCTGCGTCTTCACTGAGGAGGGGGACCATGTTTGAGTAATCAGTTCTTTGAATCAACTGTTGGTCTTCTGGGCCTTGTCCTTGCTCTCCTACAGTCTCTAATCAGCGTGGCATCCAGAGAGATCTTGTTAAAACATAAGTCAGATCATGTCACTCAAATTTCTTCAATGGCTTCTTCACAGAAAATGCAAAGTCCTCAGAGTGCCTCCACAGACCTAGAAATCTGGGTGTCTGTTTCCTCTCTGACTGTTTCCTTCTCCTCTCCAATTTGCTCGCTCTGTTTTCCACACGCTGACATCCTTTCTGCTCCTTGGATACTCCAAGCCTACTCTTGCCTCATTGACTTTCTGCCGCAGGCCAGCCGCAGAAAGAGGATTTCACCGCCCAGGGTCAGAAGGGAAGGGGTAAGGAACTGAAGTAGCACCGACGAATGGGGTCAGAAGCCCATGGGTCAGAAGGCTGCAATGAGAAGCCTAGTCACCGCAACAAAGAATAGACCCCCGCTCGCCGAAACTAGAGAAAGCTCGCATGCAGCAATGAAGACCCAATGCAGCCAAAAATAAATAAAAAATAAAGTATAGAATCTTAAAAAAAATCTATAAAGAATATTACAAGAATAGAATCACAGGCCAGTTTCTCCTTTGAACATGCATGCAAAATGTGTAAAGAGAAGCACAAACTATATCCATGGTATGTAAAACAATCATATATCAGAATCAAAGTAGCTTTATTCTTCTGGCAATGCAAGGTTGCTTTAATGTCCAAACGTGAAACTGATCCCAGGAATGAATTAGAGTGGGAGAAAAGTCATTTAAAACAGAAATCTTGGGACTTCCCTTGTGGTCCAGTGTTTAGAACATGGCGCGTTCACTGCTGGGGCCCTGGGGTCCAATCCCAGGTCAGGGAACTAAGATCCTGCAAGACATGAGGCAGGGCCCCGAAAAAAAAAAAGGAAAGAAAGAAGTCTTAACCAGGAGAAGCACAAGATCGAATAAACATAACAGATAACACCTTATGAAAAGTAGGTGAAGATTATGGAATATTCTAAGATTTAAAACAAAAAGAAACTTTTAAAGATTCAAAAGGATGTGACAAATATTGTACATAGGCCAAAATAAAATGAAATAAAATATACAAATGATGGGAGCCCAAAATTCCAGATGCCCAAGTCCTGTCTCTGAAGATTCTCATTCAATGGGTTCAGGATTTCCTCCTTATTTAAAAACCTACAGGTGATTCTGGTACGATTCACAGACACAATGTAAAGCTTCTCTTTTACAGGAAAGAATACCAGATTATTTTGTTATCTTGTAGTTATACTAACAGGTTGTACTATTGACGGATAAGTCTGCTGTGAAAATGCACCCCCACTAGGGATAAAAAAGGAACTAGTAGTCTCTACTGCTACTTGGTGGCAGCACGCATGTATTGCAAGGGCAATTATTGTAGCAATCCAAATTAGTGGAACATTTTAGAATTGGAAGACGACATACAGATCATCTAGTCAAGCTTCCAACTATTATAGTTGTGAAAACTAAGGCCCATATAAATGAAATGATTTATCTCCAAAGAGCATTAGTGAAAGTATGAAATAAAAAATATCTCTGAACTTTTAATTTAGTGCTGTTTTTATTAATCTCAAGTATTAGCTTAAACTTCAGTGTGACAGATTTGGGATTGAATTCCTGCTCACGTTTACTGATTGTGTGTCTTTTAGTAAGTTACTAAAACACTTTTTTTTTTAAATAGACGTATTTAATTATTTATCTTTGGCTGCCTAGGCTCTTCGTTGCTGTGCACGGGCTTTCCCTAGTTGCGGTGGGCGGGGGCTACTCTTTGTTGCAGTACGCGGGCTTCTCATTGTGGTGGCTTCTCGTTGTTGCTGAGCACGGGGTCTAGGTGCGTGGGCTTCAGTAGTTGTGGTTCACGGGCTCTAGCACGCAGGCTCAGTAGTTGTGGCACATGGTCTTAGTTGCTCCGCGGCATGTGGGATCTTCCCGGACCCGGGCTCAAACGTGTGTCCCGTGCACTGGCAGGTGGATCCTTAACCAGTGCGCCAACAGGGAAGCCCTACTAATACACTTTTAACTTTGCTTTTCACGTATGTAAAATGGTGAGCCTTGACTGATATAGAATATGAGATAACCTAGCACTGTTCTTAACACATATATGTAGTTAAAACTTTTTGGCTCTCATCCCTCTTAAACAGCCTCTATCCTCTTAATAATGAATGTGTCTTTCAGCTAGCAGAGCACCCCAGAGCTGACCACATTCTGGCAAGAGATATAGGATTCTTTTTCTTACTGGGGGTTCTTTATACCTGATAGTTGAAGTGCACTTAAACATGAACAACTCTTGTTTATACTGTAGTAATGGATTTGATGGACGAATTTTAGAAAGTAATATGCAGGAATTGAGCTGCCTTACCCTCAAGAAATATAATTCGATAGTGGTGGCTAGAACGATAAACAGTGTTTGGACAGGGAGTCCATATTGGATGTGAACTTCCTGTACTCCCATTCGTCTATTAAGAATAAAGAGAATCCTTTCAAAATGTGTTTTAAAGGGCAGTTATTTCTTTCTGCCTCATTTAAGTTACGTGCAAGAAAAAGACAATCTCCTGCATCCTTGTTTAATAGGCTTTTAATATAAAGCAGATAATTTTTTGCAACATTTCCCAAACTTTTCATTATCGAATTGGCTGAGGCTTCTCAACGATTATCATTTCACAACAATATCTCCATCTTCAGCTTCTTTCAATGAATTGGCCTAATAGATGTGCCATTAAAACAGAGCTTCACTCTCAACGTATTTTTAATTTTGTATTCAAACAGTATGAAGGATTCAGCCATAACAGTGAGTGGATTTCTGATACATGCTACATGATGGATGCAACTAAGTGAAAGAAGGCTACATATTGTATGGTTCCATTTATATGAAATGTCCAGCAGTGGCAAATCCATACACACAGAAAAGATTCTACATTCGTGGTTGCCAGGGGTTTGGAAGAGAGGGAAATAGGGAGTGACTCCTTAAAATGGGTGTAGGTTTCCTCTTGGTTGATGAAGATGTTTTGCAGCTCGGCAGTGGTGATAGTTGCACAACATTGTGACAGTAGTAAATTCCACTGAATGGTACAGTGAATTGTAAAATGATCCAAATGGTGAATTTTGTGTTATGTTCATTTTACTACAATAAAAAGGAGAAAGAATTCGGGAAAGACTTAGAGTTTGGGAAACTAAGGTGAACTGGTCAAGAAAAAGACAGCTCTATTGTTCAGTTTTCTCTCAGCTCTCCCAGTGCATTAATCCTCAGCAAAAAGTAGGCTGAACTTGTAGATGATAGTCATTCAACACAGTCCAGGGAAAAGTAAATAAAGTAAAACCCAACTCTTCTTCTTTAGCACATGTATGAAAGGTTAACTTGCTGCTCAGCCACGTGGACCTTCATGAAGACGTTTCACTTTAGGTGTCCTCTACTTCAGTACTTTACTCACAGCTCATTCACACATGTAGGCAACAGCATTCCTTAATTCGATGGAATCTGCAGCACTGGTTGTGATCAGTCTCATGAAAAGAAAAGGAAAGGTGGCGCGGAAGCCAAGGGAAGAGATTTTCAAGACAGAGACGTTGTTTAAGATCTAACTGGGCTTGGCGGTCACAAAGAGAAGGATTGAGAAGTAGTCCCCTGGACTTGTCAACGGAGAAATCATTGGGGGCTTCAAGGAGATCAGTTTCACGAGAGTAGTGGGGCAGAAACCAGATCGCAGTGTAGATGGGAGGGGAGAAATGGGGGGCAAGTCAAGAAATTGATGGCAAAGGGAAAGAAGGGAGGGGTGGATAGGAGGACAGGAGAATGGAACGGAGGAGAGCATTTCCTTGTGGCTCTTTAATATGGCTGGGAGGGGCCAAAAGAGAAGGAGAGCGTGAAGATGTAGGAAGAGGGGGTGGCATCCCGAGCCCAAGGAGGACTGGCGCCTGTCTTCAGCTCCCACCAGCTGGATGGTCCCTCCCTCTAGCTTTCCACGTAGGCTGTGGAAGTTGCCCCTTGCCTCCTTGGATCAGCTGCCCTTGATTCGTTCGTCCTTTTCTTATTTCTCAGCACATCTGGGTCATACGTTATGTGAAGACAAACAAATCACCACTGATGCCTAATTTTCTTGAAAAATCCCCCAGGCAGGTACCATTTTGGAGAACTACCTATTGTGCCTCAGCAAGCCAAAGTAGCCCATTTTTCCTCTCTCATTGGGAGAGATTGCTGTTTCTTGGAGAACCTGATGAAGAGGGTGACTCGCGCTTAGGAATAATGTTGCTTGAAAAGTGCAAAAGGTGAGGTAGTTTGGCTCTGAGGGGCCTCTGAGGCCTGAGACTTCCTGAGAGATGGCAGACTCACAGCTCCCATTTCCCTCTGACCCTGGGCTATGAGCTCATCAAATGAGATGGTAAATAAAGTCACTGACATGGTTTAAAGGATAATTTTGTTCTCTCTTGTTCACTCAGAGCAAATTGAATGGAATTTGCATACAACATATGGATGAACCATCCATACGATGGGGCTTGACCATATCCTCATGGTTCCCCTTCCCTTTTCTACATCTGGCCCCTTTAGCTCTGCAGACTTAACCCCACACCATCAGTCCACCCAGTCGGTCCACTGGACGTCTCTTCCTCTTTCGCATCTGGTCGTTGTCGTCACCTTGTTCTCCACTACCGCCTCCTGCAGTAGCTGTTAGGTCCAGAGAGGTTGGTTCACTGTGAGCAAGTAACTGTCAACTCCATGGACAGGTGGAAGTGACTTGGCAGCCGGGATGCGCCCACCCTGAGTTCATTATACCCATGAGGGTCAAGGAGAATGGGGATGCAGCTGGTCTGCAGAGCCCCGGCAGTTCTGAGACACATGTTCCTGGATCCACACGTTGCTCCATACCCAGCCTTGCCTTTCTTTTTTCTGTCTCTTGACTCCATCCAGGTTTCTGCTCTCCTTGTCCCTTTGGGGAGGGAGGCCAGTACCAGTCCAGGTGTAGTCCCCCAAAGCTTCCTACTTCCAAGCGTTACGTAGGCTTGTATATCCACTTGCTTGGGTTGCCCTGGCATTCGTGCCAACAAGTTGAGTGGTTTAAGCCCTAGGCTCTCTTTTCTGGCAAGAATGTGCCTAAAAGTCTCCACCTCTGGTTTGGTGGCCCCTAAAAATTCCCAGTCAGTTTTGGTGAGGGGACACTTGGTGACAGTGTTGTCTTTCGAAATGAGTAGTTCCGTTACCGACGATACTTTGCTCCCCATACATTATTTATAAGGTTTCCCTGTTTGTATGTGCAAACTATTTGTGTGTATATTTGGAGAAATACATTGTACAGGCCTCTTTTTTATTTCTTCCACACACCCTAGAGATGTCATAGAGGCGGTAAATGTGTCCAACTTTTTGAGAAATTGGAACAATCAAGACTTACCTGTATGGAATGCTGTTAACGATGTCAATTCCCGCGACAGTACCTTTCATCTGACACACTTAGGGACTGTTAACAGATTAAAAGTAGTAAAAGACGTGGATAGAGAGAATTTTCATTATCTTGTGCACTGAAATCTTGGATTTTCGTTGGTTTGAATGGGCCTGAAAATGTATTTTTTTTAGTAGGGACATAGAAGCCTCTAGCGGTATTCTTAATAAAGCAAGGTGAGTTATAAGCAATCATCTGATGGAGGGTAAATGTACCACAGTCCAGTTTAAGAAAAATACAATATAAAAGTCTTACCATGGAAGAAAATCTTTATATGATCTTTTGTAAAAAAAAAAAAAAAAGCTTCAAGAAACATAAAGACATGACACCATATTCAGTTTAAAGTCAGTGACTTGTAAGCAAGGCAAAGCAAAGACAGTCTGATTAAGGCCGTTGCATTGTTGTGGCATTTTTTAGGCCTCACCCATTTCTGTGCCGTTTTTAGAACCTAAGCTTCTAGGGCACAGGGAACTTCATCTTGACGTAGGGCTGAGCAAATGCACGGAGCATTTCTCAATAAGTAGGCATTAAATTCTTAGTCCAGAAGGGGCCTTGAGATGCCCTCTCTTTACTCCTTGGTAGAACTGTTTTAACCATCCCCCGAAAACAGATTTTTTTCTTTAAATCTCAAAATTCAGAGATTCCACAATCAGAACTTCCTTCTCATATTGCCATGTGGTCTGCTGTGGGCATCTGTCGAATGGTGTGAACTCTGCGTGGGGAGTCTGGCCTACCCTCGAGGCCCATGGTTTGGGCTGCGGTGGTGCCATGCTGTGCTCAGGGGCCTTCTTTTTGGGAAGTCTGGGCTCCAGTGAGCCTTGGTCATGCTCTTTTATGGAACCTTGGGTGCTAGACCACTCTGACCCTCAGTCTCATTTGCAGGTTCTGGGGAGGATTAAATGAGCTCATGTGATATCCAGGTGACTGAGGCAGAGTCGGCTCGGGATGAATCTTTGCTTCGTTTTCATTAGCTGCGGAGAAGACGATGACAGCTTGGTGCCTCTCCAACTTTAATATGGGTATGCCTCTCTTGGGGATCTTGTTAAATGCAGGCTGGTATTCAGTAGTTCTGGGTGGGGCCTGGATTCTGTGCTTCTAACAAGCTCCTAGGTGACGGTGACGCTGAGGGCAAGGGTTTGGCACCTGCGTTTCTCCCTTTCCGGAAGAGCAGGATGTCTGCCGCACCCCCACCCGAGAGGAGCAAACATCCGCAACGTGACTACTAGGAACCAGCTTCCCTCACAGGCAAGGGACCTGTACCACTGCTCCCAACCATTCTGTCTGAGGCGCAGCAAGCCAAAACACTGAAATGCTGAGGTTTGCAGCAAAGAGGAGGTTTATTCACAGGGCAGCCAAGCGAGGACGTGACGTGACAATAGGTCTCAAATCTGCCTCCCCAAAGGCAAGGGGCTTTGGGTATCTGTGGGATAAAGAATAAAGAAGCAGGGCAGTATGAGGCATGGGGAGCGTGAGGAAAGGTGATTGGAAAAAGGTGTGCTCATCATTGTTCTGAGCTGGCGTAACTAGGCTACAGGCCTCGGCACATTCTCAGGCTGGAGTTGGGGAAAACAGGAGCAGAATGGAAGATGACAGCGTGTGAAGGAGGTGTGGTGTCCATAGGTTCGGGGTCTGACGTGCTTCCTGCTGAAGCACCGATGCCCATCAAAGCCGTAAATGGGGTGCTGGGGAAAACAGGAGCAGAATGGAAGATGACAGCGTGTGAGGGAGGTGTGGTGTCCATAGGTTCGGGGTCTGACGTGCTTCCTGCTGAAGCACCGACGCCCGCCAAAGCCGTAAATGGGGTGCTGGGGAAAACAGGAGCAGAATGGAAGATGACAGCGTATGAAGGAGGTGTGGTGTCCATAGGTTCGGGGTCTGACGTGCTTCCTGCTGAAGCACCGATGCCCGCCAAAGCCGTAAATGGGGTGCTGGGGAAAACAGGAGCAGAATGGAAGAGGACAGCGTGTGAAGGAGGTGTGGTGTCCATAAGTTCGGGGTCTGACGTGCTTCCTGCTGAAGCACCGACGCCCGCCAAAGCCGTAAATGGGGTGCTGGGGAAAACAGGAGCAGAATGGAAGATGACAGCGTATGAAGGAGGTGTGGTGTCCATAGGTTCGGGGTCTGACGTGCTTCCTGCTGAAGCACCGATGCCCGCCAAAGCCGTAAATGGGGTGCTGGGGAAAACAGGAGCAGAATGGAAGAGGACAGCATGTGAAGGAGGTGTGGTGTCCATAGCTTCCATATTAGAGGTACTGCCTGCCTGATCTGAGAGCAGAGAGTGAAAGTGGGAGAGCCTCTTCCTAGATTCTAACTCCTCTGAATTTATAGCACTGGCTCTGCCTGGCTTTATGACATATCCATTGTACGTGTCACAGAGAAAGAGCGGGCGGGGCAGGGGGTGAGGCAGGGGTCACATGCAAGCCCAGCTGGTGGCTTAACCCCGGCCCAAAGGCAAAGGGCGGGGCCCCTTCTGGACTTTCTAGTGGCTGGGACGTCTGGCTGTGGGTGGCAGGTGTTTGGCACCAGCTGGGCCACCATGCGGAGACTGTTGGGGACTGTGGAAGCCTCCTCCAGAGCTCACCCTTCCTGGGGACTGGCTCTGCAGGCCCCTCAGCCCTGCGTATGTACCGGCCAGGCCTTCCCCACCACGGGGCCCAGAGGCCAGAGCCTGCTCAGACCTGAGGGCAGGAGGCAGCCAGAGCTTACCAGGGTGTGGGCCACCTCGTCCGGAGACCTCCCCAGCTCCTCTGCGAGACCTGGAGACAGGATCGCCTTCTCCAGGGCTGCTCAGCTGCCAGCATCACCATGAGTCAGGTGGCCAAGGTTTCTGAGCAGGAGATGCAGAGCCCTGATCTGACTGGATGCTGCAGCCCACGATGTCCCTTCCTGGCAGATAGGTTCTTTCTTCACTTCTTGTTTGAAATTTGGTAAAAGAACATTTAACCCTTGGCCTGTCCTTCAGGGTATATAGATGGTAGTGGCTTAGCCGGGATTCGATCCAAGCCTGTGTGATTCCAGAGCTTGTGCTCTGGACTGTGGTGCCTCCTTATCGTATATGCTTCATGTGTTACTTGTTTTTTTTTTTCTTGTAGTCCTTATGGTACTTAGCCCTAAGTGCCATACCTGTAACGAACAGCTACACTGCCCTGTAGGAGGTCTTCTTTTGTTCAACGCCTGAATTGGTCATCCACCACACTGTGTTCTAATCTCAGAAGATACAGGTCAGGGACCACCAGTTGTCAGCATGGCACCATTCCATATTTCGAATTGAGGCTTGAAGCCCGTATTTTCCCTTTGTCTAGTTTGAAGGATCCAGATATGTAAAGATGATATTCTAGATAAATCATGGGCTATCCTGAAAGAAATTCACCAGTGAATTGTTCTGTATGGATTAGAAGCCAGCTTCTCTGGCCTTCCTGGAGTATATCCAGTAAGGCGTCTCATTCATGTCTAGAAAGCAACTATATCATTTATTGCAACTTCAGCGTGGAGCGATGTGTTGGTATAAAGTACGATCAACACAATTTGGTCATTGTGAGTATGACAGCTGGGTCCACTCTTTACTACACATATGTAACTCTAGGGATTCTTATGCCCAAGGGAGGAGACGTACTCTTGGCTGTCTAGGACAAGGGAAGCATGTGTTGTTATTCAGGAGCTGGAAGCTTCAGCATGACAGGTAGGAATTGAACAATCGTGGTCTATACATCACTTGACCTTGCTTAAAACTTGTTTCTTTGGCTTGCTTCATTGGAGTGTTTTCTCCCTCCTGGGCTGACATTGTCTGTTATGTATCACGCATGAGACATATAGAAGTTTCAGAACCCAAAATCATATACATCAGTAAAAATGTATATATATATATATATACACATATATATATATACATATATATATACACATATATATATACATATATATATATATATATATAAAAATCTATTGAAACTCACACTGGGCTTAATTCATATATTCCAAAATCAGTTTGACCCTCTGCTCATGAGATTCTTTTTATGGTATGTCCCAGCAAATCTGGGCTTCCATCCCCAATAAATTTTGGGGTTGAAGGACACAAAAGCTTTTGCTCAGACGTAAATTCTGTCTGAAGAAAAGGGAAATATTATAAGCCCTTTGTAACCTCTCCAAGAGCAGAAATGATTTACAGCTGTGGCATTGAACCATAATTCCTCGATCTCATTTGAGAAGAGTTCAGTTAGAAACAGTGTCTTGATTTTTGTTTCTTTTGTTTCTTCCCTGTTTTCTTGTCTTGCTTACCAACAATCCATTGTAATTCATGAGTTAGTATGGCAGCAGGCTGAGTGTTCCCTGGAGCTCATTAAATGAAGTGTTTTTCCTAAAATGACGTTTGTCTCCTTGTTTTCAGCCCCTCTTCTTTCCTCTGCCCTTGACTATAACCAGAGCTCAGCAAAAGCTGAGTGACTTTGTGCAGACCTTACTTAGGCTCAGCCTTTTTTTCTTCATTATTTTATTCATGGCTCCTCCGTTTCATTGTTTGCCTTCTCGAAATGTGTTGAAATCTTTCTGTGGTTGATGACTTCCAAAATATCTTGGCTTTTATTGGTTGATTAATTTTGGTATTTCTACAGTTTTATTTAGATATGGTTTCAGGAGGAACAGAAAGTAAATATATTTCCTAGTCTGCCATCTTGAGCTGAAAATCCCTGTGGATTTTAGCATCCAATGTTCCCATGGGAAAACACCCAACCATGCCTTAATAGATGTAACACTCAAGATTTCAGCTTTTCTTGAGCAATCACTAAGGATTTCATATGTGGTCATTTCTAATGGGGAAATTATAACTATCTCATGACGTTGATTTGAGGATTAAATTAGATAATGAACATGAAAATGCTTTGTAAGATTTAAAAATCTGTAAAAGTGTTTTTTGTTATTATTTGATTTGTTGCTATTTCAGCTTCACTTGACAGTTGTTTATGACCTTGCCTATGTGAGAAAATGCCCTCTGGGTTATTTTTTTGAAAGCCAGAATGTATTTTTCAACAGCTCAATGGAACTGGCATCATTTGTGAAGGTTAAGGGTGAAGGGGTAAATGTTTCTTGACACCTATCACTTTACAGTGTTTTCAGGAACTAACTGACTCATGTATTCCTCTTCCAAATTTGGTTGAGGACCTCCTACCAGCCACATGCTTTACGTCAGGTGTTGGAAAGCATTTTCTGGATTTTAAATATCTTAGGCTTTGTGGGCCATATAGAGTTTCTGTAGCTTGTCCTCCTCTTTCCTCTTCAACAAGCTTTCTAAACGTGAGAACCATTATTAGCTCACAGTCCCACAGATCCAGGCTGAGAGCCTGATTTGATTCGTGGCCATTATTTGCCAATTCCTGCTCTGCGTCTTCACTGAGGAGGGGGACCATGTTTGAGTAATCAGTTCTTTGAATCAACTGTTGGTCTTCTGGGCCTTGTCCTTGCTCTCCTACAGTCTCTAATCAGCGTGGCATCCAGAGAGATCTTGTTAAAACATAAGTCAGATCATGTCACTCAAATTTCTTCAATGGCTTCTTCACAGAAAATGCAAAGTCCTCAGAGTGCCTCCACAGACCTAGAAATCTGGGTGTCTGTTTCCTCTCTGACTGTTTCCTTCTCCTCCCCAATTTGCTCGCTCTGTTTTCCACACGCTGACATCCTTTCTGCTCCTTGGATAGTCCAAGCCTACTCTTGCCTCATTGACTTTCTGCCGCAGGCCAGCCGCAGAAAGAGGATTTCACCGCCCAGGGTCAGAAGGGAAGGGGTAAGGAACTGAAGTAGCACCGACGAATGGGGTCAGAAGCCCATGGGTCAGAAGGCTGCAATGAGAAGCCTAGTCACCGCAACAAAGAATAGACCCCCGCTCGCCGAAACTAGAGAAAGCTCGCATGCAGCAATGAAGACCCAATGCAGCCAAAAATAAATAAATAAAAAATAAAGTATAGAATCTTAAAAAAAATCTATAAAGAATATTACAAGAATAGAATCACAGGCCAGTTTCTCCTTTGAACATGCATGCAAAATGTGTAAAGAGAAGCACAAACTATATCCATGGTATGTAAAACAATCATATATCAGAATCAAAGTAGCTTTATTCTTCTGGCAATGCAAGGTTGCTTTAATGTCCAAACGTGAAACTGATCCCAGGAATGAATTAGAGTGGGAGAAAAGTCATTTAAAACAGAAATCTTGGGACTTCCCTGGTGGTCCAGTGTTTAGAACATGGCGCGTTCACTGCTGGGGCCCTGGGGTCCAATCCCAGGTCAGGGAACTAAGATCCTGCAAGACATGAGGCAGGGCCCCGAAAAAAAAAAAGGAAAGAAAGAAGTCTTAACCAGGAGAAGCACAAGATCGAATAAACATAACAGATAACACCTTATGAAAAGTAGGTGAAGATTATGGAATATTCTAAGATTTAAAACAAAAAGAAACTTTTAAAGATTCAAAAGGATGTGACAAATATTGTACATAGGCCAAAATAAAATGAAATAAAATATACAAATGATGGGAGCCCAAAATTCCAGATGCCCAAGTCCTGTCTCTGAAGATTCTCATTCAATGGGTTCAGGATTTCCTCCTTATTTAAAAACCTACAGGTGATTCTGGTACGATTCACAGACACAATGTAAAGCTTCTCTTTTACAGGAAAGAATACCAGATTATTTTGTTATCTTGTAGTTATACTAACAGGTTGTACTATTGACGGATAAGTCTGCTGTGAAAATGCACCCCCACTAGGGATAAAAAAGGAACTAGTAGTCTCTACTGCTACTTGGTGGCAGCACGCATGTATTGCAAGGGCAATTATTGTAGCAATCCAAATTAGTGGAACATTTTAGAATTGGAAGACGACATACAGATCATCTAGTCAAGCTTCCAACTATTATAGTTGTGAAAACTAAGGCCCATATAAATGAAATGATTTATCTCCAAAGAGCATTAGTGAAAGTATGAAATAAAAAATATCTCTGAACTTTTAATTTAGTGCTGTTTTTATTAATCTCAAGTATTAGCTTAAACTTCAGTGTGACAGATTTGGGATTGAATTCCTGCTCACGTTTACTGATTGCGTGTCTTTTAGTAAGTTACTAAAACACTTTTTTTTTTAAATAGACGTATTTAATTATTTATCTTTGGCTGCCTAGGCTCTTCGTTGCTGTGCACGGGCTTTCCCTAGTTGCGGTGGGCGGGGGCTACTCTTTGTTGCAGTACGCGGGCTTCTCATTGTGGTGGCTTCTCGTTGTTGCTGAGCACGGGGTCTAGGTGCGTGGGCTTCAGTAGTTGTGGTTCACGGGCTCTAGCACGCAGGCTCAGTAGTTGTGGCACATGGTCTTAGTTGCTCCGCGGCATGTGGGATCTTCCCGGACCCGGGCTCAAACGTGTGTCCCGTGCACTGGCAGGTGGATCCTTAACCAGTGCGCCCACAGGGAAGCCCTACTAATACACTTTTAACTTTGCTTTTCACGTATGTAAAATGGTGAGCCTTGACTGATATAGAATATGAGATAACCTAGCACTGTTCTTAACACATATATGTAGTTAAAACTTTTTGGCTCTCATCCCTCTTAAACAGCCTCTATCCTCTTAATAATGAATGTGTCTTTCAGCTAGCAGAGCACCCCAGAGCTGACCACATTCTGGCAAGAGATATAGGATTCTTTTTCTTACTGGGGGTTCTTTATACCTGATAGTTGAAGTGCACTTAAACATGAACAACTCTTGTTTATACTGTAGTAATGGATTTGATGGACGAATTTTAGAAAGTAATATGCAGGAATTGAGCTGCCTTACCCTCAAGAAATATAATTCGATAGTGGTGGCTAGAACGATAAACAGTGTTTGGACAGGGAGTCCATATTGGATGTGAACTTCCTGTACTCCCATTCGTCTATTAAGAATAAAGAGAATCCTTTCAAAATGTGTTTTAAAGGGCAGTTATTTCTTTCTGCCTCATTTAAGTTACGTGCAAGAAAAAGACAATCTCCTGCATCCTTGTTTAATAGGCTTTTAATATAAAACAGATAATTTTTTGCAACATTTCCCAAACTTTTCATTATCGAATTGGCTGAGGCTTCTCAACGATTATCATTTCACAACAATATCTCCATCTTCAGCTTCTTTCAATGAATTGGCCTAATAGATGTGCCATTAAAACAGAGCTTCACTCTCAACGTATTTTTAATTTTGTATTCAAACAGTATGAAGGATTCAGCCATAACAGTGAGTGGATTTCTGATACATGCTACATGATGGATGCAACTAAGTGAAAGAAGGCTACATATTGTATGGTTCCATCTATATGAAATGTCCAGCAGTGGCAAATCCATACACACAGAAAAGATTCTACATTCGTGGTTGCCAGGGGTTTGGAAGAGAGGGAAATAGGGAATGACTCCTTAAAATGGGTGTAGGTTTCCTCTTGGTTGATGAAGATGTTTTGCAGCTCGGCAGTGGTGATAGTTGCACAACACTGTGACAGTAGTAAATTCCACTGAATGGTACAGTGAATTGTAAAATGATCCAAATGGTGAATTTTGTGTTATGTTCATTTTACTACAATAAAAAGGAGAAAGAATTCGGGAAAGACTTAGAGTTTGGGAAACTAAGGTGAACTGGTCAAGAAAAAGACAGCTCTATTGTTCAGTTTTCTCTCAGCTCTCCCAGTGCATTAATCCTCAGCAAAAAGTAGGCTGAACTTGTAGATGATAGTCATTCAACACAGTCCAGGGAAAAGTAAATAAAGTAAAACCCAACTCTTCTTCTTTAGCACATGTATGAAAGGTTAACTTGCTGCTCAGCCACGTGGACCTTCATGAAGACGTTTCACTTTAGGTGTCCTCTACTTCAGTACTTTACTCACAGCTCATTCACACATGTAGGCAACAGCATTCCTTAATTCGATGGAATCTGCAGCACTGGTTGTGATCAGTCTCGTGAAAAGAAAAGGAAAGGTGGCGCGGAAGCCAAGGGAAGAGATTTTCAAGACAGAGACGTTGTTTAAGATCTAACTGGGCTTGGCGGTCACAAGGAGAAGGATTGAGACGTAGTCCCCTGGACTTGTCAACGGAGAAATCATTGGGGGCTTCAAGGAGATCAGTTTCACGAGAGTAGTGGGGCAGAAACCAGATCGCAGTGTAGATGGGAGGGGAGAAATGGGGGGCAAGTCAAGAAATTGATGGCAAAGGGAAAGAAGGGAGGGGTGGATAGGAGGACAGGAGAATGGAATGGAGGAGAGCATTTCCTTGTGGCTCTTTAATATGGCTGGGAGGGGCCAAAAGAGAAGGAGAGCGTGAAGATGTAGGAAGAGGGGGTGGCATCCCGAGCCCAAGGAGGACTGGCGCCTGTCTTCAGCTCCCACCAGCTGGATGGTCCCTCCCTCTAGCTTTCCACGTAGGCTGTGGAAGTTGCCCCTTGCCTCCTTGGATCAGCTGCCCTTGATTCGTTCGTCCTTTTCTTATTTCTCAGCACATCTGGGTCATACGTTATGTGAAGACAAACAAATCACCACTGATGCTTAATTTTCTTGAAAAATCCCCCAGGCAGGTACCATTTTGGAGAACTACCTATTGTGCCTCAGCAAGCCAAAGTAGCCCATTTTTCCTCTCTCATTGGGAGAGATTGCTGTTTCTTGGAGAACCTGATGAAGAGGGTGACTCGCGCTTAGGAATAACGTTGCTTGAAAAGTGCAAAAGGTGAGGTAGTTTGGCTCTGAGGGGCCTCTGAGGCCTGAGACTTCCTGAGAGATGGCAGACTCACAGCTCCCATTTCCCTCTGACCCTGGGCTATGAGCTCATCAAATGAGATGGTAAATAAAGTCACTGACATGGTTTAAAGGATAATTTTGTTCTCTCTTGTTCACTCAGAGCAAATTGAATGGAATTTGCATACAACATATGGATGAACCATCCATACGATGGGGCTTGACCATATCCTCATGGTTCCCCTTCCCTTTTCTACATCTGGCCCCTTTAGCTCTGCAGACTTAACCCCACACCATCAGTCCACCCAGTCGGTCCACTGGACGTCTCTTCCTCTTTCGCATCTGGTCGTTGTCGTCACCTTGTTCTCCACTACCGCCTCCTGCAGTAGCTGTTAGGTCCAGAGAGGTTGGTTCACTGTGAGCAAGTAACTGTCAACTCCATGGACAGGTGGAAGTGACTTGGCAGCCGGGATGCGCCCACCCTGAGTTCATTATACCCATGAGGGTCAAGGAGAATGGGGATGCAGCTGGTCTGCAGAGCCCCGGCAGTTCTGAGACACATGTTCCTGGATCCACACGTTGCTCCATACCCAGCCTTGCCTTTCTTTTTTCTGTCTCTTGACTCCATCCAGGTTTCTGCTCTCCTTGTCCCTTTGGGGAGGGAGGCCAGTACCAGTCCAGGTGTAGTCCCCCAAAGCTTCCTACTTCCAAGCGTTACGTAGGCTTGTATATCCACTTGCTTGGGTTGCCCTGGCATTCGTGCCAACAAGTTGAGTGGTTTAAGCCCTAGGCTCTCTCTTCTGGCAAGAATGTGCCTAAAAATCTCCACCTCTGGTTTGGTGGCCCCTAAGAATTCCCAGTCAGTTTTGGTGAGGGGACACTTGGTGACAGTGTTGTCTTTCGAAATGAGTAGTTCCGTTACCGACGATACTTTGCTCCCCATACATTATTTATAAGGTTTCCCTGTTTGTATGTGCAAACTATTTGTGTGTATATTTGGAGAAATACATTGTACAGGCCTCTTTTTTATTTCTTCCACACACCCTAGAGATGTCATAGAGGCGGTAAATGTGTCCAACTTTTTGAGAAATTGGAACAATCAAGACTTACCTGTATGGAATGCTGTTAACGATGTCAATTCCCGCGACAGTACCTTTCATCTGACACACTTAGGGACTGTTAACAGATTAAAAGTAGTAAAAGACGCGGATAGAGAGAATTTTCATTATCTTGTGCACTGAAATCTTGGATTTTCGTTGGTTTGAATGGGCCTGAAAATGTATTTTTTTTAGTAGGGACATAGAAGCCTCTAGCGGTATTCTTAATAAAGCAAGGTGAGTTATAAGCAATCATCTGATGGAGGGTAAATGTACCACAGTCCAGTTTAAGAAAAATACAATATAAAAGTCTTACCATGGAAGAAAATCTTTATATGATCTTTTGTAAAAAAAAAAAAAAAAAAAGCTTCAAGAAACATAAAGACATGACACCATGTTCAGTTTAAAGTCAGTGACTTGTAAGCAAGGCAAAGCAAAGACAGTCTGATTAAGGCCGTTGCATTGTTGTGGCATTTTTTAGGTCTCACCCATTTCTGTGGCCTTTTTAGAACCTAAGCTTCTAGGGCACAGGGAACTTCATCTTGACGTAGGGCTGAGCAAATGCACGGAGCATTTCTCAATAAGTAGGCATTAAATTCTTAGTCCAGAAGGGGCCTTGAGATGCCCTCTCTTTACTCCTTGGTAGAACTGTTTTAACCATCCCCCGAAAACAGATTTTTTTCTTTAAATCTCAAAATTCAGAGATTCCACAATCAGAACTTCCTTCTCATATTGCCATGTGGTCTGCTGTGGGCATCTGTCGAATGGTGTGAACTCTGCGTGGGGAGTCTGGCCTACCCTCGAGGCCCATGGTTTGGGCTGCGGTGGTGCCATGCTGTGCTCAGGGGCCTTCTTTTTGGGAAGTCTGGGCTCCAGTGAGCCTTGGTCATGCTCTTTTATGGAACCTTGGGTGCTAGACCACTCTGACCCTCAGTCTCATTTGCAGGTTCTGGGGAGGATTAAATGAGCTCATGTGATATCCAGGTGACTGAGGCAGAGTCGGCTCGGGATGAATCTTTGCTTCGTTTTCATTAGCTGCGGAGAAGACGATGACAGCTTGGTGCCTCTCCAACTTTAATAT
Source organism: Orcinus orca (assembly GCF_937001465.1). Classification (NCBI taxonomy): domain Eukaryota; kingdom Metazoa; phylum Chordata; class Mammalia; order Artiodactyla; family Delphinidae; genus Orcinus; species Orcinus orca. The sequence goes on along the minus strand of NC_064567.1, from coordinate 105,848,860 downwards.
GGGTATGCCTCTCTTGGGGATCTTGTTAAATGCAGGCTGGTATTCAGTAGTTCTGGGTGGGGCCTGGATTCTGTGCTTCTAACAAGCTCCTAGGTGACGGTGACGCTGAGGGCAAGGGTTTGGCACCTGCGTTTCTCCCTTTCCGGAAGAGCAGGATGTCTGCCGCACCCCCACCCGAGAGGAGCAAACATCCGCAACGTGACTACTAGGAACCAGCTTCCCTCACAGGCAAGGGACCTGTACCACTGCTCCCAACCATTCTGTCTGAGGCGCAGCAAGCCAAAACACTGAAATGCTGAGGTTTGCAGCAAAGAGGAGGTTTATTCACAGGGCAGCCAAGCGAGGACGTGACGTGACAATAGGTCTCAAATCTGCCTCCCCAAAGGCAAGGGGCTTTGGGTATCTGTGGGATAAAGAATAAAGAAGCAGGGCAGTATGAGGCATGGGGAGCGTGAGGAAAGGTGATTGGAAAAAGGTGTGCTCATCATTGTTCTGAGCTGGCGTAACTAGGCTACAGGCCTCGGCACATTCTCAGGCTGGAGTTGGGGAAAACAGGAGCAGAATGGAAGATGACAGCGTGTGAAGGAGGTGTGGTGTCCATAGGTTCGGGGTCTGACGTGCTTCCTGCTGAAGCACCGATGCCCATCAAAGCCGTAAATGGGGTGCTGGGGAAAACAGGAGCAGAATGGAAGATGACAGCGTGTGAGGGAGGTGTGGTGTCCATAGGTTCGGGGTCTGACGTGCTTCCTGCTGAAGCACCGACGCCCGCCAAAGCCGTAAATGGGGTGCAGGGGAAAACAGGAGCAGAATGGAAGATGACAGCGTATGAAGGAGGTGTGGTGTCCATAGGTTCGGGGTCTGACGTGCTTCCTGCTGAAGCACCGACGCCCGCCAAAGCCGTAAATGGGGTGCTGGGGAAAACAGGAGCAGAATGGAAGATGACAGCGTATGAAGGAGGTGTGGTGTCCATAGGTTCGGGGTCTGACGTGCTTCCTGCTGAAGCACCGACGCCCGCCAAAGCCGTAAATGGGGTGCTGGGGAAAACAGGAGCAGAATGGAAGATGACAGCGTGTGAAGGAGGTGTGGTGTCCATAGGTTCGGGGTCTGACGTGCTTCCTGCTGAAGCACCGACGCCCGCCAAAGCCGTAAATGGGGTGCTGGGGAAAACAGGAGCAGAATGGAAGATGACAGCGTATGAAGGAGGTGTGGTGTCCATAGGTTCGGGGTCTGACGTGCTTCCTGCTGAAGCACCGATGCCCGCCAAAGCCGTAAATGGGGTGCTGGGGAAAACAGGAGCAGAATGGAAGAGGACAGCATGTGAAGGAGGTGTGGTGTCCATAGCTTCCATATTAGAGGTACTGCCTGCCTGATCTGAGAGCAGAGAGTGAAAGTGGGAGAGCCTCTTCCTAGATTCTAACTCCTCTGAATTTATAGCACTGGCTCTGCCTGGCTTTATGACATATCCATTGTACGTGTCACAGAGAAAGAGCGGGCGGGGCAGGGGGTGAGGCAGGGGTCACATGCAAGCCCAGCTGGTGGCTTAACCCCGGCCCAAAGGCAAAGGGCGGGGCCCCTTCTGGACTTTCTAGTGGCTGGGACGTCTGGCTGTGGGTGGCAGGTGTTTGGCACCAGCTGGGCCACCATGCGGAGACTGTTGGGGACTGTGGAAGCCTCCTCCAGAGCTCACCCTTCCTGGGGACTGGCTCTGCAGGCCCCTCAGCCCTGCGTATGTACCGGCCAGGCCTTCCCCACCACGGGGCCCAGAGGCCAGAGCCTGCTCAGACCTGAGGGCAGGAGGCAGCCAGAGCTTACCAGGGTGTGGGCCACCTCGTCCGGAGACCTCCCCAGCTCCTCTGCGAGACCTGGAGACAGGATCGCCTTCTCCAGGGCTGCTCAGCTGCCAGCATCACCATGAGCCAGGTGGCCAAGGTTTCTGAGCAGGAGATGCAGAGCCCTGATCCGACTGGATGCCGCAGCCCACGATGTCCCTTCCTGGCAGATAGGTTCTTTCTTCACTTCTTGTTTGAAATTTGGTAAAAGAACATTTAACCCTTGGCCTGTCCTTCAGGGTATATAGATGGTAGTGGCTTAGCCGGGATTCGATCCAAGCCTGTGTGATTCCAGAGCTTGTGCTCTGGACTGTGGTGCCTCCTTATCGTATATGCTTCATGTGTTACTTGTTTTTTTTTTCTTGTAGTCCTTATGGTACTTAGCCCTAAGTGCCATACCTGTAACGAACAGCTACACTGCCCTGTAGGAGGTCTTCTTTTGTTCAACGCCTGAATTGGTCATCCACCACACTGTGTTCTAATCTCAGAAGATACAGGTCAGGGACCACCAGTTGTCAGCATGGCACCATTCCATATTTCGAATTGAGGCTTGAAGCCCGTATTTTCCCTTTGTCTAGTTTGAAGGATCCAGATATGTAAAGATGATATTCTAGATAAATCATGGGCTATTCTGAAAGAAATTCACCAGTGAATTGTTCCGTATGGATTAGAAGCCAGCTTCTCTGGCCTTCCTGGAGTATATCCAGTAAGGCGTCTCATTCATGTCTAGAAAGCAACTATATCATTTATGGCAACTTCAGCGTGGAGCGATGTGTTGGTATAAAGTACGATCAACACAATTTGGTCATTGTGAGTATGACAGCTGGGTCCACTCTTTACTACACATATGTAACTCTAGGGATTCTTATGCCCAAGGGAGGAGACGTACTCTTGGCTGTCTAGGACAAGGGAAGCATGTGTTGTTATTCAGGAGCTGGAAGCTTCAGCATGACAGGTAGGAATTGAACAATCGTGGTCTATACATCACTTGACCTTGCTTAAAACTTGTTTCTTTGGCTTGCTTCATTGGAGTGTTTTCTCCCTCCTGGGCTGACATTGTCTGTTATGTATCACGCATGAGACATATAGAAGTTTCAGAACCCAAAATCATATAGATCAGTAAAAATGTATATATATATGTATATATATATAAATCTATTGAAACTCACACTGGGCTTAATTCATATATTCCAAAATCAGTTTGACCCTCTGCTCATGAGATTCTTTTTATGGTATGTCCCAGCAAATCTGGGCTTCCATCCCCAATAAATGTTGGGGTTGAAGGACACAAAAGCTTTTGCTCAGACGTAAATTCTGTCTGAAGAAAAGGGAAATATTATAAGCCCTTTGTAACCTCTCCAAGAGCAGAAATGATTTACAGCTGTGGCATTGAACCATAATTCCTCGATCTCATTTGAGAAGAGTTCAGTTAGAAACAGTGTCTTGATTTTTGTTTCTTTTGTTTCTTCCCTGTTTTCTTGTCTTGCTTACCAACAATCCATTGTAATTCATGAGTTAGTATGGCAGCAGGCTGAGTGTTCCCTGGAGCTCATTAAATGAAGTGTTTTTCCTAAAATGACGTTTGTCTCCTTGTTTTCAGCCCCTCTTCTTTCCTCTGCCCTTGACTATAACCAGAGCTCAGCAAAAGCTGAGTGACTTTGTGCAGACCTTACTTAGGCTCAGCCTTTTTTTCTTCATTATTTTATTCATGGCTCCTCCGTTTCATTGTTTGCCTTCTCGAAATGTGTTGAAATCTTTCTGTGGTTGATGACTTCCAAAATATCTTGGCTTTTATTGGTTGATTAATTTTGGTATTTCTACAGTTTTATTTAGATATGGTTTCAGGAGGAACAGAAAGTAAATATATTTCCTAGTCTGCCATCTTGAGCTGAAAATCCCTGTGGATTTTAGCATCCAATGTTCCCATGGGAAAACACCCAACCATGGCCTTAATAGATGTAACACTCAAGATTTCAGCTTTTCTTGAGCAATCACTAAGGATTTCATATGTGGTCATTTCTAATGGGGAAATTATAACTATCTCATGACGTTGATTTGAGGATTAAATTAGATAATGAACATGAAAATGCTTTGTAAGATTTAAAAATCTGTAAAAGTGTTTTTTGTTATTATTTGATTTGTTGCTATTTCAGCTTCACTTGACAGTTGTTTATGACCTTGCCTATGTGAGAAAATGCCCTCTGGGTTATTTTTTTGAAAGCCAGAATGTATTTTTCAACAGCTCAATGGAACTGGCATCATTTGTGAAGGTTAAGGGTGAAGGGGTAAATGTTTCTTGACACCTATCACTTTACAGTGTTTTCAGGAACTAACTGACTCATGTATTCCTCTTCCAAATTTGGTTGAGGACCTCCTACCAGCCACATGCTTTACGTCAGGTGTTGGAAAGCATTTTCTGGATTTTAAATATCTTAGGCTTTGTGGGCCATATAGAGTTTCTGTAGCTTGTCCTCCTCTTTCCTCTTCAACAAGCTTTCTAAACGTGAGAACCATTATTAGCTCACAGTCCCACAGATCCAGGCTGAGAGCCTGATTTGATTCGTGGCCATTATTTGCCAATTCCTGCTCTGCGTCTTCACTGAGGAGGGGGACCATGTTTGAGTAATCAGTTCTTTGAATCAACTGTTGGTCTTCTGGGCCTTGTCCTTGCTCTCCTACAGTCTCTAATCAGCGTGGCATCCAGAGAGATCTTGTTAAAACATAAGTCAGATCATGTCACTCAAATTTCTTCAATGGCTTCTTCACAGAAAATGCAAAGTCCTCAGAGTGCCTCCACAGACCTAGAAATCTGGGTGTCTGTTTCCTCTCTGACTGTTTCCTTCTCCTCTCCAATTTGCTCGCTCTGTTTTCCACACGCTGACATCCTTTCTGCTCCTTGGATAGTCCAAGCCTACTCTTGCCTCATTGACTTTCTGTCGCAGGCCAGCCGCAGAAAGAGGATTTCACCGCCCAGGGTCAGAAGGGAAGGGGTAAGGAACTGAAGTAGCACCGACGAATGGGGTCAGAAGCCCATGGGTCAGAAGGCTGCAATGAGAAGCCTAGTCACCGCAACAAAGAATAGACCCCCGCTCGCCGAAACTAGAGAAAGCTCGCATGCAGCAATGAAGACCCAATGCAGCCAAAAATAAATAAATAAAAAATAAAGTATAGAATCTTAAAAAAAATCTATAAAGAATATTACAAGAATAGAATCACAGGCCAGTTTCTCCTTTGAACATGCATGCAAAATGTGTAAAGAGAAGCACAAACTATATCCATGGTATGTAAAACAATCATATATCAGAATCAAAGTAGCTTTATTCTTCTGGCAATGCAAGGTTGCTTTAATGTCCAAACGTGAAACTGATCCCAGGAATGAATTAGAGTGGGAGAAAAGTCATTTAAAACAGAAATCTTGGGACTTCCCTGGTGGTCCAGTGTTTAGAACATGGCGCGTTCACTGCTGGGGCCCTGGGGTCCAATCCCAGGTCAGGGAACTAAGATCCTGCAAGACATGAGGCAGGGCCCCGAAAAAAAAAAAGGAAAGAAAGAAGTCTTAACCAGGAGAAGCACAAGATCGAATAAACATAACAGATAACACCTTATGAAAAGTAGGTGAAGATTATGGAATATTCTAAGATTTAAAACAAAAAGAAACTTTTAAAGATTCAAAAGGATGTGACAAATATTGTACATAGGCCAAAATAAAATGAAATAAAATATACAAATGATGGGAGCCCAAAATTCCAGATGCCCAAGTCCTGTCTCTGAAGATTCTCATTCAATGGGTTCAGGATTTCCTCCTTATTTAAAAACCTACAGGTGATTCTGGTACGATTCACAGACACAATGTAAAGCTTCTCTTTTACAGGAAAGAATACCAGATTATTTTGTTATCTTGTAGTTATACTAACAGGTTGTACTATTGACGGATAAGTCTGCTGTGAAAATGCACCCCCACTAGGGATAAAAAAGGAACTAGTAGTCTCTACTGCTACTTGGTGGCAGCACGCATGTATTGCAAGGGCAATTATTGTAGCAATCCAAATTAGTGGAACATTTTAGAATTGGAAGACGACATACAGATCATCTAGTCAAGCTTCCAACTATTATAGTTGTGAAAACTAAGGCCCATATAAATGAAATGATTTATCTCCAAAGAGCATTAGTGAAAGTATGAAATAAAAAATATCTCTGAACTTTTAATTTAGTGCTGTTTTTATTAATCTCAAGTATTAGCTTAAACTTCAGTGTGACAGATTTGGGATTGAATTCCTGCTCACGTTTACTGATTGCGTGTCTTTTAGTAAGTTACTAAAACACTTTTTTTTTAAATAGACGTATTTAATTATTTATCTTTGGCTGCCTAGGCTCTTCGTTGCTGTGCACGGGCTTTCCCTAGTTGCGGTGGGCAGGGGCTACTCTTTGTTGCAGTACGTGGGCTTCTCATTGTGGTGGCTTCTCGTTGTTGCTGAGCACGGGGTCTAGGTGCGTGGGCTTCAGTAGTTGTGGTTCACGGGCTCTAGCACGCAGGCTCAGTAGTTGTGGCACATGGTCTTAGTTGCTCCGCGGCATGTGGGATCTTCCCGGACCCGGGCTCAAACGTGTGTCCCGTGCACTGGCAGGTGGATCCTTAACCAGTGCGCCCACAGGGAAGCCCTACTAATACACTTTTAACTTTGCTTTTCACGTATGTAAAATGGTGAGCCTTGACTGATATAGAATATGAGATAACCTAGCACTGTTCTTAACACATATATGTAGTTAAAACTTTTTGGCTCTCATCCCTCTTAAACAGCCTCTATCCTCTTAATAATGAATGTGTCTTTCAGCTAGCAGAGCACCCCAGAGCTGACCACATTCTGGCAAGAGATATAGGATTCTTTTTCTTACTGGGGGTTCTTTATACCTGATAGTTGAAGTGCACTTAAACATGAACAACTCTTGTTTATACTGTAGTAATGGATTTGATGGACGAATTTTAGAAAGTAATATGCAGGAATTGAGCTGCCTTACCCTCAAGAAATATAATTCGATAGTGGTGGCTAGAACGATAAACAGTGTTTGGACAGGGAGTCCATATTGGATGTGAACTTCCTGTACTCCCATTCGTCTATTAAGAATAAAGAGAATCCTTTCAAAATGTGTTTTAAAGGGCAGTTATTTCTTTCTGCCTCATTTAAGTTACGTGCAAGAAAAAGACAATCTCCTGCATCCTTGTTTAATAGGCTTTTAATATAAAGCAGATAATTTTTTGCAACATTTCCCAAACTTTTCATTATCGAATTGGCTGAGGCTTCTCAACGATTATCATTTCACAACAATATCTCCATCTTCAGCTTCTTTCAATGAATTGGCCTAATAGATGTGCCATTAAAACAGAGCTTCACTCTCAACGTATTTTTAATTTTGTATTCAAACAGTATGAAGGATTCAGCCATAACAGTGAGTGGATTTCTGATACATGCTACATGATGGATGCAACTAAGTGAAAGAAGGCTACATATTGTATGGTTCCATTTATATGAAATGTCCAGCAGTGGCAAATCCATACACACAGAAAAGATTCTACATTTGTGGTTGCCAGGGGTTTGGAAGAGAGGGAAATAGGGAATGACTCCTTAAAATGGGTGTAGGTTTCCTCTTGGTTGATGAAGATGTTTTGCAGCTCGGCAGTGGTGATAGTTGCACAACACTGTGACAGTAGTAAATTCCACTGAATGGTACAGTGAATTGTAAAATGATCCAAATGGTGAATTTTGTGTTATGTTCATTTTACTACAATAAAAAGGAGAAAGAATTCGGGAAAGACTTAGAGTTTGGGAAACTAAGGTGAACTGGTCAAGAAAAAGACAGCTCTATTGTTCAGTTTTCTCTCAGCTCTCCCAGTGCATTAATCCTCAGCAAAAAGTAGGCTGAACTTGTAGATGATAGTCATTCAACACAGTCCAGGGAAAAGTAAATAAAGTAAAACCCAACTCTTCTTCTTTAGCACATGTATGAAAGGTTAACTTGCTGCTCAGCCACGTGGACCTTCATGAAGACGTTTCACTTTAGGTGTCCTCTACTTCAGTACTTTACTCACAGCTCATTCACACATGTAGGCAACAGCATTCCTTAATTCGATGGAATCTGCAGCACTGGTTGTGATCAGTCTCATGAAAAGAAAAGGAAAGGTGGCGCGGAAGCCAAGGGAAGAGATTTTCAAGACAGAGACGTTGTTTAAGATCTAACTGGGCTTGGCGGTCACAAAGAGAAGGATTGAGAAGTAGTCCCCTGGACTTGTCAACGGAGAAATCATTGGGGGCTTCAAGGAGATCAGTTTCACGAGAGTAGTGGGGCAGAAACCAGATCGCAGTGTAGATGGGAGGGGAGAAATGGGGGGCAAGTCAAGAAATTGATGGCAAAGGGAAAGAAGGGAGGGGTGGATAGGAGGACAGGAGAATGGAATGGAGGAGAGCATTTCCTTGTGGCTCTTTAATATGGCTGGGAGGGGCCAAAAGAGAAGGAGAGCGTGAAGATGTAGGAAGAGGGGGTGGCATCCCGAGCCCAAGGAGGACTGGCGCCTGTCTTCAGCTCCCACCAGCTGGATGGTCCCTCCCTCTAGCTTTCCACGTAGGCTGTGGAAGTTGCCCCTTGCCTCCTTGGATCAGCTGCCCTTGATTCGTTCGTCCTTTTCTTATTTCTCAGCACATCTGGGTCATACGTTATGTGAAGACAAACAAATCACCACTGATGCTTAATTTTCTTGAAAAATCCCCCAGGCAGGTACCATTTTGGAGAACTACCTATTGTGCCTCAGCAAGCCAAAGTAGCCCATTTTTCCTCTCTCATTGGGAGAGATTGCTGTTTCTTGGAGAACCTGATGAAGAGGGTGACTCGCGCTTAGGAATAACGTTGCTTGAAAAGTGCAAAAGGTGAGGTAGTTTGGCTCTGAGGGGCCTCTGAGGCCTGAGACTTCCTGAGAGATGGCAGACTCACAGCTCCCATTTCCCTCTGACCCTGGGCTATGAGCTCATCAAATGAGATGGTAAATAAAGTCACTGACATGGTTTAAAGGATAATTTTGTTCTCTCTTGTTCACTCAGAGCAAATTGAATGGAATTTGCATACAACATATGGATGAACCATCCATACGATGGGGCTTGACCATATCCTCATGGTTCCCCTTCCCTTTTCTACATCTGGCCCCTTTAGCTCTGCAGACTTAACCCCACACCATCAGTCCACCCAGTCGGTCCACTGGACGTCTCTTCCTCTTTCGCATCTGGTCGTTGTCGTCACCTTGTTCTCCACTACCGCCTCCTGCAGTAGCTGTTAGGTCCAGAGAGGTTGGTTCACTGTGAGCAAGTAACTGTCAACTCCATGGACAGGTGGAAGTGACTTGGCAGCCGGGATGCGCCCACCCTGAGTTCATTATACCCATGAGGGTCAAGGAGAATGGGGATGCAGCTGGTCTGCAGAGCCCCGGCAGTTCTGAGACACATGTTCCTGGATCCACACGTTGCTCCATACCCAGCCTTGCCTTTCTTTTTTCTGTCTCTTGACTCCATCCAGGTTTCTGCTCTCCTTGTCCCTTTGGGGAGGGAGGCCAGTACCAGTCCAGGTGTAGTCCCCCAAAGCTTCCTACTTCCAAGCGTTACGTAGGCTTGTATATCCACTTGCTTGGGTTGCCCTGGCATTCGTGCCAACAAGTTGAGTGGTTTAAGCCCTAGGCTCTCTCTTCTGGCAAGAATGTGCCTAAAAATCTCCACCTCTGGTTTGGTGGCCCCTAAAAATTCCCAGTCAGTTTTGGTGAGGGGACACTTGGTGACAGTGTTGTCTTTCGAAATGAGTAGTTCCGTTACCGACGATACTTTGCTCCCCATACATTATTTATAAGGTTTCCCTGTTTGTATGTGCAAACTATTTGTGTGTATATTTGGAGAAATACATTGTACAGGCCTCTTTTTTATTTCTTCCACACACCCTAGAGATGTCATAGAGGCGGTAAATGTGTCCAACTTTTTGAGAAATTGGAACAATCAAGACTTACCTGTATGGAATGCTGTTAACGATGTCAATTCCCGCGACAGTACCTTTCATCTGACACACTTAGGGACTGTTAACAGATTAAAAGTAGTAAAAGACGCGGATAGAGAGAATTTTCATTATCTTGTGCACTGAAATCTTGGATTTTCGTTGGTTTGAATGGGCCTGAAAATGTATTTTTTTTAGTAGGGACATAGAAGCCTCTAGCGGTATTCTTAATAAAGCAAGGTGAGTTATAAGCAATCATCTGATGGAGGGTAAATGTACCACAGTCCAGTTTAAGAAAAATACAATATAAAAGTCTTACCATGGAAGAAAATCTTTATATGATCTTTTGTAAAAAAAAAAAAAAAAAGCTTCAAGAAACATAAAGACATGACACCATGTTCAGTTTAAAGTCAGTGACTTGTAAGCAAGGCAAAGCAAAGACAGTCTGATTAAGGCCGTTGCATTGTTGTGGCATTTTTTAGGTCTCACCCATTTCTGTGGCCTTTTTAGAACCTAAGCTTCTAGGGCACAGGGAACTTCATCTTGACGTAGGGCTGAGCAAATGCACGGAGCATTTCTCAATAAGTAGGCATTAAATTCTTAGTCCAGAAGGGGCCTTGAGATGCCCTCTCTTTACTCCTTGGTAGAACTGTTTTAACCATCCCCCGAAAACAGATTTTTTTCTTTAAATCTCAAAATTCAGAGATTCCACAATCAGAACTTCCTTCTCATATTGCCATGTGGTCTGCTGTGGGCATCTGTCGAATGGTGTGAACTCTGCGTGGGGAGTCTGGCCTACCCTCGAGGCCCATGGTTTGGGCTGCGGTGGTGCCATGCTGTGCTCAGGGGCCTTCTTTTTGGGAAGTCTGGGCTCCAGTGAGCCTTGGTCATGCTCTTTTATGGAACCTTGGGTGCTAGACCACTCTGACCCTCAGTCTCATTTGCAGGTTCTGGGGAGGATTAAATGAGCTCATGTGATATCCAGGTGACTGAGGCAGAGTCGGCTCGGGATGAATCTTTGCTTCGTTTTCATTAGCTGCGGAGAAGACGATGACAGCTTGGTGCCTCTCCAACTTTAATATGGGTATGCCTCTCTTGGGGATCTTGTTAAATGCAGGCTGGTATTCAGTAGTTCTGGGTGGGGCCTGGATTCTGTGCTTCTAACAAGCTCCTAGGTGACGGTGACGCTGAGGGCAAGGGTTTGGCACCTGCGTTTCTCCCTTTCCGGAAGAGCAGGATGTCTGCCGCACCCCCACCCGAGAGGAGCAAACATCCGCAACGTGACTACTAGGAACCAGCTTCCCTCACAGGCAAGGGACCTGTACCACTGCTCCCAACCATTCTGTCTGAGGCGCAGCAAGCCAAAACACTGAAATGCTGAGGTTTGCAGCAAAGAGGAGGTTTATTCACAGGGCAGCCAAGCGAGGACGTGACGTGACAATAGGTCTCAAATCTGCCTCCCCAAAGGCAAGGGGCTTTGGGTATCTGTGGGATAAAGAATAAAGAAGCAGGGCAGTATGAGGCATGGGGAGCGTGAGGAAAGGTGATTGGAAAAAGGTGTGCTCATCATTGTTCTGAGCTGGCGTAACTAGGCTACAGGCCTCGGCACATTCTCAGGCTGGAGTTGGGGAAAACAGGAGCAGAATGGAAGATGACAGCGTGTGAAGGAGGTGTGGTGTCCATAGGTTCGGGGTCTGACGTGCTTCCTGCTGAAGCACCGATGCCCATCAAAGCCGTAAATGGGGTGCTGGGGAAAACAGGAGCAGAATGGAAGATGACAGCGTGTGAGGGAGGTGTGGTGTCCATAGGTTCGGGGTCTGACGTGCTTCCTGCTGAAGCACCGACGCCCGCCAAAGCCGTAAATGGGGTGCAGGGGAAAACAGGAGCAGAATGGAAGATGACAGCGTATGAAGGAGGTGTGGTGTCCATAGGTTCGGGGTCTGACGTGCTTCCTGCTGAAGCACCGACGCCCGCCAAAGCCGTAAATGGGGTGCTGGGGAAAACAGGAGCAGAATGGAAGATGACAGCGTATGAAGGAGGTGTGGTGTCCATAGGTTCGGGGTCTGACGTGCTTCCTGCTGAAGCACCGACGCCCGCCAAAGCCGTAAATGGGGTGCTGGGGAAAACAGGAGCAGAATGGAAGATGACAGCGTGTGAAGGAGGTGTGGTGTCCATAGGTTCGGGGTCTGACGTGCTTCCTGCTGAAGCACCGACGCCCGCCAAAGCCGTAAATGGGGTGCTGGGGAAAACAGGAGCAGAATGGAAGATGACAGCGTATGAAGGAGGTGTGGTGTCCATAGGTTCGGGGTCTGACGTGCTTCCTGCTGAAGCACCGATGCCCGCCAAAGCCGTAAATGGGGTGCTGGGGAAAACAGGAGCAGAATGGAAGAGGACAGCATGTGAAGGAGGTGTGGTGTCCATAGCTTCCATATTAGAGGTACTGCCTGCCTGATCTGAGAGCAGAGAGTGAAAGTGGGAGAGCCTCTTCCTAGATTCTAACTCCTCTGAATTTATAGCACTGGCTCTGCCTGGCTTTATGACATATCCATTGTACGTGTCACAGAGAAAGAGCGGGCGGGGCAGGGGGTGAGGCAGGGGTCACATGCAAGCCTAGCTGGTGGCTTAACCCCGGCCCAAAGGCAAAGGGCGGGGCCCCTTCTGGACTTTCTAGTGGCTGGGACGTCTGGCTGTGGGTGGCAGGTGTTTGGCACCAGCTGGGCCACCATGCGGAGACTGTTGGGGACTGTGGAAGCCTCCTCCAGAGCTCACCCTTCCTGGGGACTGGCTCTGCAGGCCCCTCAGCCCTGCGTATGTACCGGCCAGGCCTTCCCCACCACGGGGCCCAGAGGCCAGAGCCTGCTCAGACCTGAGGGCAGGAGGCAGCCAGAGCTTACCAGGGTGTGGGCCACCTCGTCCGGAGACCTCCCCAGCTCCTCTGCGAGACCTGGAGACAGGATCGCCTTCTCCAGGGCTGCTCAGCTGCCAGCATCACCATGAGCCAGGTGGCCAAGGTTTCTGAGCAGGAGATGCAGAGCCCTGATCCGACTGGATGCCGCAGCCCACGATGTCCCTTCCTGGCAGATAGGTTCTTTCTTCACTTCTTGTTTGAAATTTGGTAAAAGAACATTTAACCCTTGGCCTGTCCTTCAGGGTATATAGATGGTAGTGGCTTAGCCGGGATTCGATCCAAGCCTGTGTGATTCCAGAGCTTGTGCTCTGGACTGTGGTGCCTCCTTATCGTATATGCTTCATGTGTTACTTGTTTTTTTTTTCTTGTAGTCCTTATGGTACTTAGCCCTAAGTGCCATACCTGTAACGAACAGCTACACTGCCCTGTAGGAGGTCTTCTTTTGTTCAACGCCTGAATTGGTCATCCACCACACTGTGTTCTAATCTCAGAAGATACAGGTCAGGGACCACCAGTTGTCAGCATGGCACCATTCCATATTTCGAATTGAGGCTTGAAGCCCGTATTTTCCCTTTGTCTAGTTTGAAGGATCCAGATATGTAAAGATGATATTCTAGATAAATCATGGGCTATTCTGAAAGAAATTCACCAGTGAATTGTTCCATATGGATTAGAAGCCAGCTTCTCTGGCCTTCCTGGAGTATATCCAGTAAGGCGTCTCATTCATGTCTAGAAAGCAACTATATCATTTATGGCAACTTCAGCGTGGAGCGATGTGTTGGTATAAAGTACGATCAACACAATTTGGTCATTGTGAGTATGACAGCTGGGTCCACTCTTTACTACACATATGTAACTCTAGGGATTCTTATGCCCAAGGGAGGAGACGTACTCTTGGCTGTCTAGGACAAGGGAAGCATGTGTTGTTATTCAGGAGCTGGAAGCTTCAGCATGACAGGTAGGAATTGAACAATCGTGGTCTATACATCACTTGACCTTGCTTAAAACTTGTTTCTTTGGCTTGCTTCATTGGAGTGTTTTCTCCCTCCTGGGCTGACATTGTCTGTTATGTATCACGCATGAGACATATAGAAGTTTCAGAACCCAAAATCATATAGATCAGTAAAAATGTATATATATATGTATATATATATAAATCTATTGAAACTCACACTGGGCTTAATTCATATATTCCAAAATCAGTTTGACCCTCTGCTCATGAGATTCTTTTTATGGTATGTCCCAGCAAATCTGGGCTTCCATCCCCAATAAATGTTGGGGTTGAAGGACACAAAAGCTTTTGCTCAGACGTAAATTCTGTCTGAAGAAAAGGGAAATATTATAAGCCCTTTGTAACCTCTCCAAGAGCAGAAATGATTTACAGCTGTGGCATTGAACCATAATTCCTCGATCTCATTTGAGAAGAGTTCAGTTAGAAACAGTGTCTTGATTTTTGTTTCTTTTGTTTCTTCCCTGTTTTCTTGTCTTGCTTACCAACAATCCATTGTAATTCATGAGTTAGTATGGCAGCAGGCTGAGTGTTCCCTGGAGCTCATTAAATGAAGTGTTTTTCCTAAAATGACGTTTGTCTCCTTGTTTTCAGCCCCTCTTCTTTCCTCTGCCCTTGACTATAACCAGAGCTCAGCAAAAGCTGAGTGACTTTGTGCAGACCTTACTTAGGCTCAGCCTTTTTTTCTTCATTATTTTATTCATGGCTCCTCCGTTTCATTGTTTGCCTTCTCGAAATGTGTTGAAATCTTTCTGTGGTTGATGACTTCCAAAATATCTTGGCTTTTATTGGTTGATTAATTTTGGTATTTCTACAGTTTTATTTAGATATGGTTTCAGGAGGAACAGAAAGTAAATATATTTCCTAGTCTGCCATCTTGAGCTGAAAATCCCTGTGGATTTTAGCATCCAATGTTCCCATGGGAAAACACCCAACCACGGCATTAATTGATGTAACACTCAAGATTTCAGCTTTTCTTGAGCAACCACTAAGGATTTCATATGTGGTCATTTCTAATGGGGAAATTATAACTATCTCATGACGTTGATTTGAGGATTAAATTAGATAATGAACATGAAAATGCTTTGTAAGATTTAAAAATCTGTAAAACTGTTTTTTGTTATTATTTGATTTGTTGCTATTTCAGCTTCACTTGACAGTTGTTTATGACCTTGCCTATGTGAGAAAATGCCCTCTGGGTTATTTTTTTGAAAGCCAGAATGTATTTTTCAACAGCTCAATGGAACTGGCATCATTTGTGAAGGTTAAGGGTGAAGGGGTAAATGTTTCTTGACACCTATCACTTTACAGTGTTTTCAGGAACTAACTGACTCATGTATTCCTCTTCCAAATTTGGTTGAGGACCTCCTACCAGCCACATGCTTTACGTCAGGTGTTGGAAAGCATTTTCTGGATTTTAAATATCTTAGGCTTTGTGGGCCATATAGAGTTTCTGTAGCTTCTCCTCCTCTTTCCTCTTCAACAAGCTTTCTAAACGTGAGAACCATTATTAGCTCACAGTCCCACAGATCCAGGCTGAGAGCCTGATTTGATTCGTGGCCATTATTTGCCAATTCCTGCTCTGCGTCTTCACTGAGGAGGGGGACCATGTTTGAGTAATCAGTTCTTTGAATCAACTGTTGGTCTTCTGGGCCTTGTCCTTGCTCTCCTACAGTCTCTAATCAGCGTGGCATCCAGAGAGATCTTGTTAAAACATAAGTCAGATCATGTCACTCAAATTTCTTCAATGGCTTCTTCACAGAAAATGCAAAGTCCTCAGAGTGCCTCCACAGACCTAGAAATCTGGGTGTCTGTTTCCTCTCTGACTGTTTCCTTCTCCTCTCCAATTTGCTCGCTCTGTTTTCCACACGCTGACATCCTTTCTGCTCCTTGGATAGTCCAAGCCTACTCTTGCCTCATTGACTTTCTGTCGCAGGCCAGCCGCAGAAAGAGGATTTCACCGCCCAGGGTCAGAAGGGAAGGGGTAAGGAACTGAAGTAGCACCGACGAATGGGGTCAGAAGCCCATGGGTCAGAAGGCTGCAATGAGAAGCCTAGTCACCGCAACAAAGAATAGACCCCCGCTCGCCGAAACTAGAGAAAGCTCGCATGCAGCAATGAAGACCCAATGCAGCCAAAAATAAATAAATAAAAAATAAAGTATAGAATCTTAAAAAAAATCTATAAAGAATATTACAAGAATAGAATCACAGGCCAGTTTCTCCTTTTAACATGCATGCAAAATGTGTAAAGAGAAGCACAAACTATATCCATGGTATGTAAAACAATCATATATCAGAATCAAAGTAGCTTTATTCTTCTGGCAATGCAAGGTTGCTTTAATGTCCAAACGTGAAACTGATCCCAGGAATGAATTAGAGTGGGAGAAAAGTCATTTAAAACAGAAATCTTGGGACTTCCCTGGTGGTCCAGTGTTTAGAACATGGCGCGTTCACTGCTGGGGCCCTGGGGTCCAATCCCAGGTCAGGGAACTAAGATCCTGCAAGACATGAGGCAGGGCCCCGAAAAAAAAAAAGGAAAGAAAGAAGTCTTAACCAGGAGAAGCACAAGATCGAATAAACATAACAGATAACACCTTATGAAAAGTAGGTGAAGATTATGGAATATTCTAAGATTTAAAACAAAAAGAAACTTTTAAAGATTCAAAAGGATGTGACAAATATTGTACATAGGCCAAAATAAAATGAAATAAAATATACAAATGATGGGAGCCCAAAATTCCAGATGCCCAAGTCCTGTCTCTGAAGATTCTCATTCAATGGGTTCAGGATTTCCTCCTTATTTAAAAACCTACAGGTGATTCTGGTACGATTCACAGACACAATGTAAAGCTTCTCTTTTACAGGAAAGAATACCAGATTATTTTGTTATCTTGTAGTTATACTAACAGGTTGTACTATTGACGGATAAGTCTGCTGTGAAAATGCACCCCCACTAGGGATAAAAAAGGAACTAGTAGTCTCTACTGCTACTTGGTGGCAGCACGCATGTATTGCAAGGGCAATTATTGTAGCAATCCAAATTAGTGGAACATTTTAGAATTGGAAGACGACATACAGATCATCTAGTCAAGCTTCCAACTATTATAGTTGTGAAAACTAAGGCCCATATAAATGAAATGATTTATCTCCAAAGAGCATTAGTGAAAGTATGAAATAAAAAATATCTCTGAACTTTTAATTTAGTGCTGTTTTTATTAATCTCAAGTATTAGCTTAAACTTCAGTGTGACAGATTTGGGATTGAATTCCTGCTCACGTTTACTGATTGCGTGTCTTTTAGTAAGTTACTAAAACACTTTTTTTTTAAATAGACGTATTTAATTATTTATCTTTGGCTGCCTAGGCTCTTCGTTGCTGTGCACGGGCTTTCCCTAGTTGCGGTGGGCAGGGGCTACTCTTTGTTGCAGTACGTGGGCTTCTCATTGTGGTGGCTTCTCGTTGTTGCTGAGCACGGGGTCTAGGTGCGTGGGCTTCAGTAGTTGTGGTTCACGGGCTCTAGCACGCAGGCTCAGTAGTTGTGGCACATGGTCTTAGTTGCTCCGCGGCATGTGGGATCTTCCCGGACCCGGGCTCAAACGTGTGTCCCGTGCACTGGCAGGTGGATCCTTAACCAGTGCGCCCACAGGGAAGCCCTACTAATACACTTTTAACTTTGCTTTTCACGTATGTAAAATGGTGAGCCTTGACTGATATAGAATATGAGATAACCTAGCACTGTTCTTAACACATATATGTAGTTAAAACTTTTTGGCTCTCATCCCTCTTAAACAGCCTCTATCCTCTTAATAATGAATGTGTCTTTCAGCTAGCAGAGCACCCCAGAGCTGACCACATTCTGGCAAGAGATATAGGATTCTTTTTCTTACTGGGGGTTCTTTATACCTGATAGTTGAAGTGCACTTAAACATGAACAACTCTTGTTTATACTGTAGTAATGGATTTGATGGACGAATTTTAGAAAGTAATATGCAGGAATTGAGCTGCCTTACCCTCAAGAAATATAATTCGATAGTGGTGGCTAGAACGATAAACAGTGTTTGGACAGGGAGTCCATATTGGATGTGAACTTCCTGTACTCCCATTCGTCTATTAAGAATAAAGAGAATCCTTTCAAAATGTGTTTTAAAGGGCAGTTATTTCTTTCTGCCTCATTTAAGTTACGTGCAAGAAAAAGACAATCTCCTGCATCCTTGTTTAATAGGCTTTTAATATAAAGCAGATAATTTTTTGCAACATTTCCCAAACTTTTCATTATCGAATTGGCTGAGGCTTCTCAACGATTATCATTTCACAACAATATCTCCATCTTCAGCTTCTTTCAATGAATTGGCCTAATAGATGTGCCATTAAAACAGAGCTTCACTCTCAACGTATTTTTAATTTTGTATTCAAACAGTATGAAGGATTCAGCCATAACAGTGAGTGGATTTCTGATACATGCTACATGATGGATGCAACTAAGTGAAAGAAGGCTACATATTGTATGGTTCCATTTATATGAAATGTCCAGCAGTGGCAAATCCATACACACAGAAAAGATTCTACATTTGTGGTTGCCAGGGGTTTGGAAGAGAGGGAAATAGGGAATGACTCCTTAAAATGGGTGTAGGTTTCCTCTTGGTTGATGAAGATGTTTTGCAGCTCGGCAGTGGTGATAGTTGCACAACACTGTGACAGTAGTAAATTCCACTGAATGGTACAGTGAATTGTAAAATGATCCAAATGGTGAATTTTGTGTTATGTTCATTTTACTACAATAAAAAGGAGAAAGAATTCGGGAAAGACTTAGAGTTTGGGAAACTAAGGTGAACTGGTCAAGAAAAAGACAGCTCTATTGTTCAGTTTTCTCTCAGCTCTCCCAGTGCATTAATCCTCAGCAAAAAGTAGGCTGAACTTGTAGATGATAGTCATTCAACACAGTCCAGGGAAAAGTAAATAAAGTAAAACCCAACTCTTCTTCTTTAGCACATGTATGAAAGGTTAACTTGCTGCTCAGCCACGTGGACCTTCATGAAGACGTTTCACTTTAGGTGTCCTCTACTTCAGTACTTTACTCACAGCTCATTCACACATGTAGGCAACAGCATTCCTTAATTCGATGGAATCTGCAGCACTGGTTGTGATCAGTCTCATGAAAAGAAAAGGAAAGGTGGCGCGGAAGCCAAGGGAAGAGATTTTCAAGACAGAGACGTTGTTTAAGATCTAACTGGGCTTGGCGGTCACAAAGAGAAGGATTGAGAAGTAGTCCCCTGGACTTGTCAACGGAGAAATCATTGGGGGCTTCAAGGAGATCAGTTTCACGAGAGTAGTGGGGCAGAAACCAGATCGCAGTGTAGATGGGAGGGGAGAAATGGGGGGCAAGTCAAGAAATTGATGGCAAAGGGAAAGAAGGGAGGGGTGGATAGGAGGACAGGAGAATGGAATGGAGGAGAGCATTTCCTTGTGGCTCTTTAATATGGCTGGGAGGGGCCAAAAGAGAAGGAGAGCGTGAAGATGTAGGAAGAGGGGGTGGCATCCCGAGCCCAAGGAGGACTGGCGCCTGTCTTCAGCTCCCACCAGCTGGATGGTCCCTCCCTCTAGCTTTCCACGTAGGCTGTGGAAGTTGCCCCTTGCCTCCTTGGATCAGCTGCCCTTGATTCGTTCGTCCTTTTCTTATTTCTCAGCACATCTGGGTCATACGTTATGTGAAGACAAACAAATCACCACTGATGCTTAATTTTCTTGAAAAATCCCCCAGGCAGGTACCATTTTGGAGAACTACCTATTGTGCCTCAGCAAGCCAAAGTAGCCCATTTTTCCTCTCTCATTGGGAGAGATTGCTGTTTCTTGGAGAACCTGATGAAGAGGGTGACTCGCGCTTAGGAATAACGTTGCTTGAAAAGTGCAAAAGGTGAGGTAGTTTGGCTCTGAGGGGCCTCTGAGGCCTGAGACTTCCTGAGAGATGGCAGACTCACAGCTCCCATTTCCCTCTGACCCTGGGCTATGAGCTCATCAAATGAGATGGTAAATAAAGTCACTGACATGGTTTAAAGGATAATTTTGTTCTCTCTTGTTCACTCAGAGCAAATTGAATGGAATTTGCATACAACATATGGATGAACCATCCATACGATGGGGCTTGACCATATCCTCATGGTTCCCCTTCCCTTTTCTACATCTGGCCCCTTTAGCTCTGCAGACTTAACCCCACACCATCAGTCCACCCAGTCGGTCCACTGGACGTCTCTTCCTCTTTCGCATCTGGTCGTTGTCGTCACCTTGTTCTCCACTACCGCCTCCTGCAGTAGCTGTTAGGTCCAGAGAGGTTGGTTCACTGTGAGCAAGTAACTGTCAACTCCATGGACAGGTGGAAGTGACTTGGCAGCCGGGATGCGCCCACCCTGAGTTCATTATACCCATGAGGGTCAAGGAGAATGGGGATGCAGCTGGTCTGCAGAGCCCCGGCAGTTCTGAGACACATGTTCCTGGATCCACACGTTGCTCCATACCCAGCCTTGCCTTTCTTTTTTCTGTCTCTTGACTCCATCCAGGTTTCTGCTCTCCTTGTCCCTTTGGGGAGGGAGGCCAGTACCAGTCCAGGTGTAGTCCCCCAAAGCTTCCTACTTCCAAGCGTTACGTAGGCTTGTATATCCACTTGCTTGGGTTGCCCTGGCATTCGTGCCAACAAGTTGAGTGGTTTAAGCCCTAGGCTCTCTCTTCTGGCAAGAATGTGCCTAAAAATCTCCACCTCTGGTTTGGTGGCCCCTAAAAATTCCCAGTCAGTTTTGGTGAGGGGACACTTGGTGACAGTGTTGTCTTTCGAAATGAGTAGTTCCGTTACCGACGATACTTTGCTCCCCATACATTATTTATAAGGTTTCCCTGTTTGTATGTGCAAACTATTTGTGTGTATATTTGGAGAAATACATTGTACAGGCCTCTTTTTTATTTCTTCCACACACCCTAGAGATGTCATAGAGGCGGTAAATGTGTCCAACTTTTTGAGAAATTGGAACAATCAAGACTTACCTGTATGGAATGCTGTTAACGATGTCAATTCCCGTGACAGTACCTTTCATCTGACACACTTAGGGACTGTTAACAGATTAAAAGTAGTAAAAGACGCGGATAGAGAGAATTTTCATTATCTTGTGCACTGAAATCTTGGATTTTCGTTGGTTTGAATGGGCCTGAAAATGTATTTTTTTTAGTAGGGACATAGAAGCCTCTAGCGGTATTCTTAATAAAGCAAGGTGAGTTATAAGCAATCATCTGATGGAGGGTAAATGTACCACAGTCCAGTTTAAGAAAAATACAATATAAAAGTCTTACCATGGAAGAAAATCTTTATATGATCTTTTGTAAAAAAAAAAAAAAAAAAGCTTCAAGAAACATAAAGACATGACACCATGTTCAGTTTAAAGTCAGTGACTTGTAAGCAAGGCAAAGCAAAGACAGTCTGATTAAGGCCGTTGCATTGTTGTGGCATTTTTTAGGTCTCACCCATTTCTGTGGCCTTTTTAGAACCTAAGCTTCTAGGGCACAGGGAACTTCATCTTGACGTAGGGCTGAGCAAATGCACGGAGCATTTCTCAATAAGTAGGCATTAAATTCTTAGTCCAGAAGGGGCCTTGAGATGCCCTCTCTTTACTCCTTGGTAGAACTGTTTTAACCATCCCCCGAAAACAGATTTTTTTCTTTAAATCTCAAAATTCAGAGATTCCACAATCAGAACTTCCTTCTCATATTGCCATGTGGTCTGCTGTGGGCATCTGTCGAATGGTGTGAACTCTGCGTGGGGAGTCTGGCCTACCCTCGAGGCCCATGGTTTGGGCTGCGGTGGTGCCATGCTGTGCTCAGGGGCCTTCTTTTTGGGAAGTCTGGGCTCCAGTGAGCCTTGGTCATGCTCTTTTATGGAACCTTGGGTGCTAGACCACTCTGACCCTCAGTCTCATTTGCAGGTTCTGGGGAGGATTAAATGAGCTCATGTGATATCCAGGTGACTGAGGCAGAGTCGGCTCGGGATGAATCTTTGCTTCGTTTTCATTAGCTGCGGAGAAGACGATGACAGCTTGGTGCCTCTCCAACTTTAATATGGGTATGCCTCTCTTGGGGATCTTGTTAAATGCAGGCTGGTATTCAGTAGTTCTGGGTGGGGCCTGGATTCTGTGCTTCTAACAAGCTCCTAGGTGACGGTGACGCTGAGGGCAAGGGTTTGGCACCTGCGTTTCTCCCTTTCCGGAAGAGCAGGATGTCTGCCGCACCCCCACCCGAGAGGAGCAAACATCCGCAACGTGACTACTAGGAACCAGCTTCCCTCACAGGCAAGGGACCTGTACCACTGCTCCCAACCATTCTGTCTGAGGCGCAGCAAGCCAAAACACTGAAATGCTGAGGTTTGCAGCAAAGAGGAGGTTTATTCACAGGGCAGCCAAGCGAGGACGTGACGTGACAATAGGTCTCAAATCTGCCTCCCCAAAGGCAAGGGGCTTTGGGTATCTGTGGGATAAAGAATAAAGAAGCAGGGCAGTATGAGGCATGGGGAGCGTGAGGAAAGGTGATTGGAAAAAGGTGTGCTCATCATTGTTCTGAGCTGGCGTAACTAGGCTACAGGCCTCGGCACATTCTCAGGCTGGAGTTGGGGAAAACAGGAGCAGAATGGAAGATGACAGCGTGTGAAGGAGGTGTGGTGTCCATAGGTTCGGGGTCTGACGTGCTTCCTGCTGAAGCACCGACGCCCGCCAAAGCCGTAAATGGGGTGCTGGGGAAAACAGGAGCAGAATGGAAGATGACAGCGTGTGAGGGAGGTGTGGTGTCCATAGGTTCGGGGTCTGACGTGCTTCCTGCTGAAGCACCGACGCCCGCCAAAGCCGTAAATGGGGTGCAGGGGAAAACAGGAGCAGAATGGAAGATGACAGCGTATGAAGGAGGTGTGGTGTCCATAGGTTCGGGGTCTGACGTGCTTCCTGCTGAAGCACCGACGCCCGCCAAAGCCGTAAATGGGGTGCTGGGGAAAACAGGAGCAGAATGGAAGATGACAGCGTATGAAGGAGGTGTGGTGTCCATAGGTTCGGGGTCTGACGTGCTTCCTGCTGAAGCACCGATGCCCGCCAAAGCCGTAAATGGGGTGCTGGGGAAAACAGGAGCAGAATGGAAGATGACAGCGTGTGAAGGAGGTGTGGTGTCCATAGGTTCGGGGTCTGACGTGCTTCCTGCTGAAGCACCGACGCCCGCCAAAGCCGTAAATGGGGTGCTGGGGAAAACAGGAGCAGAATGGAAGATGACAGCGTATGAAGGAGGTGTGGTGTCCATAGGTTCGGGGTCTGACGTGCTTCCTGCTGAAGCACCGATGCCCGCCAAAGCCGTAAATGGGGTGCTGGGGAAAACAGGAGCAGAATGGAAGAGGACAGCATGTGAAGGAGGTGTGGTGTCCATAGCTTCCATATTAGAGGTACTGCCTGCCTGATCTGAGAGCAGAGAGTGAAAGTGGGAGAGCCTCTTCCTAGATTCTAACTCCTCTGAATTTATAGCACTGGCTCTGCCTGGCTTTATGACATATCCATTGTACGTGTCACAGAGAAAGAGCGGGCGGGGCAGGGGGTGAGGCAGGGGTCACATGCAAGCCCAGCTGGTGGCTTAACCCCGGCCCAAAGGCAAAGGGCGGGGCCCCTTCTGGACTTTCTAGTGGCTGGGACGTCTGGCTGTGGGTGGCAGGTGTTTGGCACCAGCTGGGCCACCATGCGGAGACTGTTGGGGACTGTGGAAGCCTCCTCCAGAGCTCACCCTTCCTGGGGACTGGCTCTGCAGGCCCCTCAGCCCTGCGTATGTACCGGCCAGGCCTTCCCCACCACGGGGCCCAGAGGCCAGAGCCTGCTCAGACCTGAGGGCAGGAGGCAGCCAGAGCTTACCAGGGTGTGGGCCACCTCGTCCGGAGA
The DNA here is from genome assembly GCF_937001465.1 of Orcinus orca. Lineage (NCBI taxonomy): Eukaryota > Metazoa > Chordata > Mammalia > Artiodactyla > Delphinidae > Orcinus > Orcinus orca. Next base: position 105,825,160 of record NC_064567.1, on the reverse strand, counting down.
CCTCCCCAGCTCCTCTGCGAGACCTGGAGACAGGATCGCCTTCTCCAGGGCTGCTCAGCTGCCAGCATCACCATGAGCCAGGTGGCCAAGGTTTCTGAGCAGGAGATGCAGAGCCCTGATCCGACTGGATGCCGCAGCCCACGATGTCCCTTCCTGGCAGATAGGTTCTTTCTTCACTTCTTGTTTGAAATTTGGTAAAAGAACATTTAACCCTTGGCCTGTCCTTCAGGGTATATAGATGGTAGTGGCTTAGCCGGGATTCGATCCAAGCCTGTGTGATTCCAGAGCTTGTGCTCTGGACTGTGGTGCCTCCTTATCGTATATGCTTCATGTGTTACTTGTTTTTTTTTTTCTTGTAGTCCTTATGGTACTTAGCCCTAAGTGCCATACCTGTAACGAACAGCTACACTGCCCTGTAGGAGGTCTTCTTTTGTTCAACGCCTGAATTGGTCATCCACCACACTGTGTTCTAATCTCAGAAGATACAGGTCAGGGACCACCAGTTGTCAGCATGGCACCATTCCATATTTCGAATTGAGGCTTGAAGCCCGTATTTTCCCTTTGTCTAGTTTGAAGGATCCAGATATGTAAAGATGATATTCTAGATAAATCATGGGCTATTCTGAAAGAAATTCACCAGTGAATTGTTCCGTATGGATTAGAAGCCAGCTTCTCTGGCCTTCCTGGAGTATATCCAGTAAGGCGTCTCATTCATGTCTAGAAAGCAACTATATCGTTTATGGCAACTTCAGCGTGGAGCGATGTGTTGGTATAAAGTACGATCAACACAATTTGGTCATTGTGAGTATGACAGCTGGGTCCACTCTTTACTACACATATGTAACTCTAGGGATTCTTATGCCCAAGGGAGGAGACGTACTCTTGGCTGTCTAGGACAAGGGAAGCATGTGTTGTTATTCAGGAGCTGGAAGCTTCAGCATGACAGGTAGGAATTGAACAATCGTGGTCTATACATCACTTGACCTTGCTTAAAACTTGTTTCTTTGGCTTGCTTCATTGGAGTGTTTTCTCCCTCCTGGGCTGACATTGTCTGTTATGTATCACGCATGAGACATATAGAAGTTTCAGAACCCAAAATCATATAGATCAGTAAAAATGTATATATATATGTATATATATATAAATCTATTGAAACTCACACTGGGCTTAATTCATATATTCCAAAATCAGTTTGACCCTCTGCTCATGAGATTCTTTTTATGGTATGTCCCAGCAAATCTGGGCTTCCATCCCCAATAAATGTTGGGGTTGAAGGACACAAAAGCTTTTGCTCAGACCTAAATTCTGTCTGAAAAAAAGGGAAATATTATAAGCCCTTTGTAACCTCTCCAAGAGCAGAAATGATTTACAGCTGTGGCATTGAACCATAATTCCTCGATCTCATTTGAGAAGAGTTCAGTTAGAAACAGTGTCTTGATTTTTGTTTCTTTTGTTTCTTCCCTGTTTTCTTGTCTTGCTTACCAACAATCCATTGTAATTCATGAGTTAGTATGGCAGCAGGCTGAGTGTTCCCTGGAGCTCATTAAATGAAGTGTTTTTCCTAAAATGACGTTTGTCTCCTTGTTTTCAGCCCCTCTTCTTTCCTCTGCCCTTGACTATAACCAGAGCTCAGCAAAAGCTGAGTGACTTTGTGCAGACCTTACTTAGGCTCAGCCTTTTTTTCTTCATTATTTTATTCATGGCTCCTCCGTTTCATTGTTTGCCTTCTCGAAATGTGTTGAAATCTTTCTGTGGTTGATGACTTCCAAAATATCTTGGCTTTTATTGGTTGATTAATTTTGGTATTTCTACAGTTTTATTTAGATATGGTTTCAGGAGGAACAGAAAGTAAATATATTTCCTAGTCTGCCATCTTGAGCTGAAAATCCCTGTGGATTTTAGCATCCAATGTTCCCATGGGAAAACACCCAACCATGGCCTTAATAGATGTAACACTCAAGATTTCAGCTTTTCTTGAGCAATCACTAAGGATTTCATATGTGGTCATTTCTAATGGGGAAATTATAACTATCTCATGACGTTGATTTGAGGATTAAATTAGATAATGAACATGAAAATGCTTTGTAAGATTTAAAAATCTGTAAAAGTGTTTTTTGTTATTATTTGATTTGTTGCTATTTCAGCTTCACTTGACAGTTGTTTATGACCTTGCCTATGTGAGAAAATGCCCTCTGGGTTATTTTTTTGAAAGCCAGAATGTATTTTTCAACAGCTCAATGGAACTGGCATCATTTGTGAAGGTTAAGGGTGAAGGGGTAAATGTTTCTTGACACCTATCACTTTACAGTGTTTTCAGGAACTAACTGACTCATGTATTCCTCTTCCAAATTTGGTTGAGGACCTCCTACCAGCCACATGCTTTACGTCAGGTGTTGGAAAGCATTTTCTGGATTTTAAATATCTTAGGCTTTGTGGGCCATATAGAGTTTCTGTAGCTTGTCCTCCTCTTTCCTCTTCAACAAGCTTTCTAAACGTGAGAACCATTATTAGCTCACAGTCCCACAGATCCAGGCTGAGAGCCTGATTTGATTCGTGGCCATTATTTGCCAATTCCTGCTCTGTGTCTTCACTGAGGAGGGGGACCATGTTTGAGTAATCAGTTCTTTGAATCAACTGTTGGTCTTCTGGGCCTTGTCCTTGCTCTCCTACAGTCTCTAATCAGCGTGGCATCCAGAGAGATCTTGTTAAAACATAAGTCAGATCATGTCACTCAAATTTCTTCAATGGCTTCTTCACAGAAAATGCAAAGTCCTCAGAGTGCCTCCACAGACCTAGAAATCTGGGTGTCTGTTTCCTCTCTGACTGTTTCCTTCTCCTCTCCAATTTGCTCGCTCTGTTTTCCACACGCTGACATCCTTTCTGCTCCTTGGATAGTCCAAGCCTACTCTTGCCTCATTGACTTTCTGTCGCAGGCCAGCCGCAGAAAGAGGATTTCACCGCCCAGGGTCAGAAGGGAAGGGGTAAGGAACTGAAGTAGCACCGACGAATGGGGTCAGAAGCCCATGGGTCAGAAGGCTGCAATGAGAAGCCTAGTCACCGCAACAAAGAATAGACCCCCGCTCGCCGAAACTAGAGAAAGCTCGCATGCAGCCAAAAATAAATAAATAAAAAATAAAGTATAGAATCTTAAAAAAAATCTATAAAGAATATTACAAGAATAGAATCACAGGCCAGTTTCTCCTTTGAACATGCATGCAAAATGTGTAAAGAGAAGCACAAACTATATCCATGGTATGTAAAACAATCATATATCAGAATCAAAGTAGCTTTATTCTTCTGGCAATGCAAGGTTGCTTTAATGTCCAAACGTGAAACTGATCCCAGGAATGAATTAGAGTGGGAGAAAAGTCATTTAAAACAGAAATCTTGGGACTTCCCTGGTGGTCCAGTGTTTAGAACATGGCGCGTTCACTGCTGGGGCCCTGGGGTCCAATCCCAGGTCAGGGAACTAAGATCCTGCAAGACATGAGGCAGGGCCCCGAAAAAAAAAAAGGAAAGAAAGAAGTCTTAACCAGGAGAAGCACAAGATCGAATAAACATAACAGATAACACCTTATGAAAAGTAGGTGAAGATTATGGAATATTCTAAGATTTAAAACAAAAAGAAACTTTTAAAGATTCAAAAGGATGTGACAAATATTGTACATAGGCCAAAATAAAATGAAATAAAATATACAAATGATGGGAGCCCAAAATTCCAGATGCCCAAGTCCTGTCTCTGAAGATTCTCATTCAATGGGTTCAGGATTTCCTCCTTATTTAAAAACCTACAGGTGATTCTGGTACGATTCACAGACACAATGTAAAGCTTCTCTTTTACAGGAAAGAATACCAGATTATTTTGTTATCTTGTAGTTATACTAACAGGTTGTACTATTGACGGATAAGTCTGCTGTGAAAATGCACCCCCACTAGGGATAAAAAAGGAACTAGTAGTCTCTACTGCTACTTGGTGGCAGCACGCATGTATTGCAAGGGCAATTATTGTAGCAATCCAAATTAGTGGAACATTTTAGAATTGGAAGACGACATACAGATCATCTAGTCAAGCTTCCAACTATTATAGTTGTGAAAACTAAGGCCCATATAAATGAAATGATTTATCTCCAAAGAGCATTAGTGAAAGTATGAAATAAAAAATATCTCTGAACTTTTAATTTAGTGCTGTTTTTATTAATCTCAAGTATTAGCTTAAACTTCAGTGTGACAGATTTGGGATTGAATTCCTGCTCACGTTTACTGATTGCGTGTCTTTTAGTAAGTTACTAAAACACTTTTTTTTTAAATAGACGTATTTAATTATTTATCTTTGGCTGCCTAGGCTCTTCGTTGCTGTGCACGGGCTTTCCCTAGTTGCGGTGGGCGGGGGCTACTCTTTGTTGCAGTACGTGGGCTTCTCATTGTGGTGGCTTCTCGTTGTTGCTGAGCACGGGGTCTAGGTGCGTGGGCTTCAGTAGTTGTGGTTCACGGGCTCTAGCACGCAGGCTCAGTAGTTGTGGCACATGGTCTTAGTTGCTCCGCGGCATGTGGGATCTTCCCGGACCCGGGCTCAAACGTGTGTCCCGTGCACTGGCAGGTGGATCCTTAACCAGTGCGCCCACAGGGAAGCCCTACTAATACACTTTTAACTTTGCTTTTCACGTATGTAAAATGGTGAGCCTTGACTGATATAGAATATGAGATAACCTAGCACTGTTCTTAACACATATATGTAGTTAAAACTTTTTGGCTCTCATCCCTCTTAAACAGCCTCTATCCTCTTAATAATGAATGTGTCTTTCAGCTAGCAGAGCACCCCAGAGCTGACCACATTCTGGCAAGAGATATAGGATTCTTTTTCTTACTGGGGGTTCTTTATACCTGATAGTTGAAGTGCACTTAAACATGAACAACTCTTGTTTATACTGTAGTAATGGATTTGATGGACGAATTTTAGAAAGTAATATGCAGGAATTGAGCTGCCTTACCCTCAAGAAATATAATTCGATAGTGGTGGGTAGAACGATAAACAGTGTTTGGACAGGGAGTCCATATTGGATGTGAACTTCCTGTACTCCCATTCGTCTATTAAGAATAAAGAGAATCCTTTCAAAATGTGTTTTAAAGGGCAGTTATTTCTTTCTGCCTCATTTAAGTTACGTGCAAGAAAAAGACAATCTCCTGCATCCTTGTTTAATAGGCTTTTAATATAAAGCAGATAATTTTTTGCAACATTTCCCAAACTTTTCATTATCGAATTGGCTGAGGCTTCTCAACGATTATCATTTCACAACAATATCTCCATCTTCAGCTTCTTTCAATGAATTGGCCTAATAGATGTGCCATTAAAACAGAGCTTCACTCTCAACGTATTTTTAATTTTGTATTCAAACAGTATGAAGGATTCAGCCATAACAGTGAGTGGATTTCTGATACATGCTACATGATGGATGCAACTAAGTGAAAGAAGGCTACATATTGTATGGTTCCATTTATATGAAATGTCCAGCAGTGGCAAATCCATACACACAGAAAAGATTCTACATTCGTGGTTGCCAGGGGTTTGGAAGAGAGGGAAATAGGGAATGACTCCTTAAAATGGGTGTAGGTTTCCTCTTGGTTGATGAAGATGTTTTGCAGCTCGGCAGTGGTGATAGTTGCACAACACTGTGACAGTAGTAAATTCCACTGAATGGTACAGTGAATTGTAAAATGATCCAAATGGTGAATTTTGTGTTATGTTCATTTTACTACAATAAAAAGGAGAAAGAATTCGGGAAAGACTTAGAGTTTGGGAAACTAAGGTGAACTGGTCAAGAAAAAGACAGCTCTATTGTTCAGTTTTCTCTCAGCTCTCCCAGTGCATTAATCCTCAGCAAAAAGTAGGCTGAACTTGTAGATGATAGTCATTCAACACAGTCCAGGGAAAAGTAAATAAAGTAAAACCCAACTCTTCTTCTTTAGCACATGTATGAAAGGTTAACTTGCTGCTCAGCCACGTGGACCTTCATGAAGACGTTTCACTTTAGGTGTCCTCTACTTCAGTACTTTACTCACAGCTCATTCACACATGTAGGCAACAGCATTCCTTAATTCGATGGAATCTGCAGCACTGGTTGTGATCAGTCTCATGAAAAGAAAAGGAAAGGTGGCGCGGAAGCCAAGGGAAGAGATTTTCAAGACAGAGACGTTGTTTAAGATCTAACTGGGCTTGGCGGTCACAAAGAGAAGGATTGAGAAGTAGTCCCCTGGACTTGTCAACGGAGAAATCATTGGGGGCTTCAAGGAGATCAGTTTCACGAGAGTAGTGGGGCAGAAACCAGATCGCAGTGTAGATGGGAGGGGAGAAATGGGGGGCAAGTCAAGAAATTGATGGCAAAGGGAAAGAAGGGAGGGGTGGATAGGAGGACAGGAGAATGGAATGGAGGAGAGCATTTCCTTGTGGCTCTTTAATATGGCTGGGAGGGGCCAAAAGAGAAGGAGAGCGTGAAGATGTAGGAAGAGGGGGTGGCATCCCGAGCCCAAGGAGGACTGGCGCCTGTCTTCAGCTCCCACCAGCTGGATGGTCCCTCCCTCTAGCTTTCCACGTAGGCTGTGGAAGTTGCCCCTTGCCTCCTTGGATCAGCTGCCCTTGATTCGTTCGTCCTTTTCTTATTTCTCAGCACATCTGGGTCATACGTTATGTGAAGACAAACAAATCACCACTGATGCTTAATTTTCTTGAAAAATCCCCCAGGCAGGTACCATTTTGGAGAACTACCTATTGTGCCTCAGCAAGCCAAAGTAGCCCATTTTTCCTCTCTCATTGGGAGAGATTGCTGTTTCTTGGAGAACCTGATGAAGAGGGTGACTCGCGCTTAGGAATAACGTTGCTTGAAAAGTGCAAAAGGTGAGGTAGTTTGGCTCTGAGGGGCCTCTGAGGCCTGAGACTTCCTGAGAGATGGCAGACTCACAGCTCCCATTTCCCTCTGACCCTGGGCTATGAGCTCATCAAATGAGATGGTAAATAAAGTCACTGACATGGTTTAAAGGAAAATTTTGTTCTCTCTTGTTCACTCAGAGCAAATTGAATGGAATTTGCATACAACATATGGATGAACCATCCATACGATGGGGCTTGACCATATCCTCATGGTTCCCCTTCCCTTTTCTACATCTGGCCCCTTTAGCTCTGCAGACTTAACCCCACACCATCAGTCCACCCAGTCGGTCCACTGGACGTCTCTTCCTCTTTCGCATCTGGTCGTTGTCGTCACCTTGTTCTCCACTACCGCCTCCTGCAGTAGCTGTTAGGTCCAGAGAGGTTGGTTCACTGTGAGCAAGTAACTGTCAACTCCATGGACAGGTGGAAGTGACTTGGCAGCCGGGATGCGCCCACCCTGAGTTCATTATACCCATGAGGGTCAAGGAGAATGGGGATGCAGCTGGTCTGCAGAGCCCCGGCAGTTCTGAGACACATGTTCCTGGATCCACACGTTGCTCCATACCCAGCCTTGCCTTTCTTTTTTCTGTCTCTTGACTCCATCCAGGTTTCTGCTCTCCTTGTCCCTTTGGGGAGGGAGGCCAGTACCAGTCCAGGTGTAGTCCCCCAAAGCTTCCTACTTCCAAGCGTTACGTAGGCTTGTATATCCACTTGCTTGGGTTGCCCTGGCATTCGTGCCAACAAGTTGAGTGGTTTAAGCCCTAGGCTCTCTCTTCTGGCAAGAATGTGCCTAAAAATCTCCACCTCTGGTTTGGTGGCCCCTAAAAATTCCCAGTCAGTTTTGGTGAGGGGACACTTGGTGACAGTGTTGTCTTTCGAAATGAGTAGTTCCGTTACCGACGATACTTTGCTCCCCATACATTATTTATAAGGTTTCCCTGTTTGTATGTGCAAACTATTTGTGTGTATATTTGGAGAAATACATTGTACAGGCCTCTTTTTTATTTCTTCCACACACCCTAGAGATGTCATAGAGGCGGTAAATGTGTCCAACTTTTTGAGAAATTGGAACAATCAAGACTTACCTGTATGGAATGCTGTTAACGATGTCAATTCCCGCGACAGTACCTTTCATCTGACACACTTAGGGACTGTTAACAGATTAAAAGTAGTAAAAGACGCGGATAGAGAGAATTTTCATTATCTTGTGCACTGAAATCTTGGATTTTCGTTGGTTTGAATGGGCCTGAAAATGTATTTTTTTTAGTAGGGACATAGAAGCCTCTAGCGGTATTCTTAATAAAGCAAGGTGAGTTATAAGCAATCATCTGATGGAGGGTAAATGTACCACAGTCCAGTTTAAGAAAAATACAATATAAAAGTCTTACCATGGAAGAAAATCTTTATATGATCTTTTGTAAAAAAAAAAAAAAAAAGCTTCAAGAAACATAAAGACATGACACCATGTTCAGTTTAAAGTCAGTGACTTGTAAGCAAGGCAAAGCAAAGACAGTCTGATTAAGGCCGTTGCATTGTTGTGGCATTTTTTAGGTCTCACCCATTTCTGTGGCCTTTTTAGAACCTAAGCTTCTAGGGCACAGGGAACTTCATCTTGACGTAGGGCTGAGCAAATGCACGGAGCATTTCTCAATAAGTAGGCATTAAATTCTTAGTCCAGAAGGGGTCTTGAGATGCCCTCTCTTTACTCCTTGGTAGAACTGTTTTAACCATCCCCCGAAAACAGATTTTTTTCTTTAAATCTCAAAATTCAGAGATTCCACAATCAGAACTTCCTTCTCATATTGCCATGTGGTCTGCTGTGGGCATCTGTCGAATGGTGTGAACTCTGCGTGGGGAGTCTGGCCTACCCTCGAGGCCCATGGTTTGGGCTGCGGTGGTGCCATGCTGTGCTCAGGGGCCTTCTTTTTGGGAAGTCTGGGCTCCAGTGAGCCTTGGTCATGCTCTTTTATGGAACCTTGGGTGCTAGACCACTCTGACCCTCAGTCTCATTTGCAGGTTCTGGGGAGGATTAAATGAGCTCATGTGATATCCAGGTGACTGAGGCAGAGTCGGCTCGGGATGAATCTTTGCTTCGTTTTCATTAGCTGCGGAGAAGACGATGACAGCTTGGTGCCTCTCCAACTTTAATATGGGTATGCCTCTCTTGGGGATCTTGTTAAATGCAGGCTGGTATTCAGTAGTTCTGGGTGGGGCCTGGATTCTGTGCTTCTAACAAGCTCCTAGGTGACGGTGACGCTGAGGGCAAGGGTTTGGCACCTGCGTTTCTCCCTTTCCGGAAGAGCAGGATGTCTGCCGCACCCCCACCCGAGAGGAGCAAACATCCGCAACGTGACTACTAGGAACCAGCTTCCCTCACAGGCAAGGGACCTGTACCACTGCTCCCAACCATTCTGTCTGAGGCGCAGCAAGCCAAAACACTGAAATGCTGAGGTTTGCAGCAAAGAGGAGGTTTATTCACAGGGCAGCCAAGCGAGGACGTGACGTGACAATAGGTCTCAAATCTGCCTCCCCAAAGGCAAGGGGCTTTGGGTATCTGTGGGATAAAGAATAAAGAAGCAGGGCAGTATGAGGCATGGGGAGCGTGAGGAAAGGTGATTGGAAAAAGGTGTGCTCATCATTGTTCTGAGCTGGCGTAACTAGGCTACAGGCCTCGGCACATTCTCAGGCTGGAGTTGGGGAAAACAGGAGCAGAATGGAAGATGACAGCGTGTGAAGGAGGTGTGGTGTCCATAGGTTCGGGGTCTGACGTGCTTCCTGCTGAAGCACCGACGCCCGCCAAAGCCGTAAATGGGGTGCAGGGGAAAACAGGAGCAGAATGGAAGATGACAGCGTATGAAGGAGGTGTGGTGTCCATAGGTTCGGGGTCTGACGTGCTTCCTGCTGAAGCACCGACGCCCGCCAAAGCCGTAAATGGGGTGCTGGGGAAAACAGGAGTAGAATGGAAGATGACAGCGTATGAAGGAGGTGTGGTGTCCATAGGTTCGGGGTCTGACGTGCTTCCTGCTGAAGCACCGATGCCCGCCAAAGCCGTAAATGGGGTGCTGGGGAAAACAGGAGCAGAATGGAAGATGACAGCGTGTGAAGGAGGTGTGGTGTCCATAGGTTCGGGGTCTGACGTGCTTCCTGCTGAAGCACCGACGCCCGCCAAAGCCGTAAATGGGGTGCTGGGGAAAACAGGAGCAGAATGGAAGATGACAGCGTATGAAGGAGGTGTGGTGTCCATAGGTTCGGGGTCTGACGTGCTTCCTGCTGAAGCACCGATGCCCGCCAAAGCCGTAAATGGGGTGCTGGGGAAAACAGGAGCAGAATGGAAGAGGACAGCATGTGATGGAGGTGTGGTGTCCATAGCTTCCATATTAGAGGTACTGCCTGCCTGATCTGAGAGCAGAGAGTGAAAGTGGGAGAGCCTCTTCCTAGATTCTAACTCCTCTGAATTTATAGCACTGGCTCTGCCTGGCTTTATGACATATCCATTGTACGTGTCACAGAGAAAGAGCGGGCGGGGCAGGGGGTGAGGCAGGGGTCACATGCAAGCCCAGCTGGTGGCTTAACCCCGGCCCAAAGGCAAAGGGCGGGGCCCCTTCTGGACTTTCTAGTGGCTGGGACGTCTGGCTGTGGGTGGCAGGTGTTTGGCACCAGCTGGGCCACCATGCGGAGACTGTTGGGGACTGTGGAAGCCTCCTCCAGAGCTCACCCTTCCTGGGGACTGGCTCTGCAGGCCCCTCAGCCCTGCGTATGTACCGGCCAGGCCTTCCCCACCACGGGGCCCAGAGGCCAGAGCCTGCTCAGACCTGAGGGCAGGAGGCAGCCAGAGCTTACCAGGGTGTGGGCCACCTCGTCCGGAGACCTCCCCAGCTCCTCTGCGAGACCTGGAGACAGGATCGCCTTCTCCAGGGCTGCTCAGCTGCCAGCATCACCATGAGCCAGGTGGCCAAGGTTTCTGAGCAGGAGATGCAGAGCCCTGATCCGACTGGATGCTGCAGCCCACGATGTCCCTTCCTGGCAGATAGGTTCTTTCTTCACTTCTTGTTTGAAATTTGGTAAAAGAACATTTAACCCTTGGCCTGTCCTTCAGGGTATATAGATGGTAGTGGCTTAGCCGGGATTCGATCCAAGCCTGTGTGATTCCAGAGCTTGTGCTCTGGACTGTGGTGCCTCCTTATCGTATATGCTTCATGTGTTACTTGTTTTTTTTTTTCTTGTAGTCCTTATGGTACTTAGCCCTAAGTGCCATACCTGTAACGAACAGCTACACTGCCCTGTAGGAGGTCTTCTTTTGTTCAACGCCTGAATTGGTCATCCACCACACTGTGTTCTAATCTCAGAAGATACAGGTCAGGGACCACCAGTTGTCAGCATGGCACCATTCCATATTTCGAATTGAGGCTTGAAGCCCGTATTTTCCCTTTGTCTAGTTTGAAGGATCCAGATATGTAAAGATGATATTCTAGATAAATCATGGGCTATTCTGAAAGAAATTCACCAGTGAATTGTTCCGTATGGATTAGAAGCCAGCTTCTCTGGCCTTCCTGGAGTATATCCAGTAAGGCGTCTCATTCATGTCTAGAAAGCAACTATATCATTTATGGCAACTTCAGCGTGGAGCGATGTGTTGGTATAAAGTACGATCAACACAATTTGGTCATTGTGAGTATGACAGCTGGGTCCACTCTTTACTACACATATGTAACTCTAGGGATTCTTATGCCCAAGGGAGGAGACGTACTCTTGGCTGTCTAGGACAAGGGAAGCATGTGTTGTTATTCAGGAGCTGGAAGCTTCAGCATGACAGGTAGGAATTGAACAATCGTGGTCTATACATCACTTGACCTTGCTTAAAACTTGTTTCTTTGGCTTGCTTCATTGGAGTGTTTTCTCCCTCCTGGGCTGACATTGTCTGTTATGTATCACGCATGAGACATATAGAAGTTTCAGAACCCAAAATCATATAGATCAGTAAAAATGTATATATATATGTATATATATATAAATCTATTGAAACTCACACTGGGCTTAATTCATATATTCCAAAATCAGTTTGACCCTCTGCTCATGAGATTCTTTTTATGGTATGTCCCAGCAAATCTGGGCTTCCATCCCCAATAAATTTTGGGGTTGAAGGACACAAAAGCTTTTGCTCAGACCTAAATTCTGTCTGAAGAAAAGGGAAATATTATAAGCCCTTTGTAACCTCTCCAAGAGCAGAAATGATTTACAGCTGTGGCATTGAACCATAATTCCTCGATCTCATTTGAGAAGAGTTCAGTTAGAAACAGTGTCTTGATTTTTGTTTCTTTTGTTTCTTCCCTGTTTTCTTGTCTTGCTTACCAACAATCCATTGTAATTCATGAGTTAGTATGGCAGCAGGCTGAGTGTTCCCTGGAGCTCATTAAATGAAGTGTTTTTCCTAAAATGACGTTTGTCTCCTTGTTTTCAGCCCCTCTTCTTTCCTCTGCCCTTGACTATAACCAGAGCTCAGCAAAAGCTGAGTGACTTTGTGCAGACCTTACTTAGGCTCAGCCTTTTTTTCTTCATTATTTTATTCATGGCTCCTCCGTTTCATTGTTTGCCTTCTCGAAATGTGTTGAAATCTTTCTGTGGTTGATGACTTCCAAAATATCTTGGCTTTTATTGGTTGATTAATTTTGGTATTTCTACAGTTTTATTTAGATATGGTTTCAGGAGGAACAGAAAGTAAATATATTTCCTAGTCTGCCATCTTGAGCTGAAAATCCCTGTGGATTTTAGCATCCAATGTTCCCATGGGAAAACACCCAACCATGGCCTTAATAGATGTAACACTCAAGATTTCAGCTTTTCTTGAGCAATCACTAAGGATTTCATATGTGGTCATTTCTAATGGGGAAATTATAACTATCTCATGACGTTGATTTGAGGATTAAATTAGATAATGAACATGAAAATGCTTTGTAAGATTTAAAAATCTGTAAAAGTGTTTTTTGTTATTATTTGATTTGTTGCTATTTCAGCTTCACTTGACAGTTGTTTATGACCTTGCCTATGTGAGAAAATGCCCTCTGGGTTATTTTTTTGAAAGCCAGAATGTATTTTTCAACAGCTCAATGGAACTGGCATCATTTGTGAAGGTTAAGGGTGAAGGGGTAAATGTTTCTTGACACCTATCACTTTACAGTGTTTTCAGGAACTAACTGACTCATGTATTCCTCTTCCAAATTTGGTTGAGGACCTCCTACCAGCCACATGCTTTACGTCAGGTGTTGGAAAGCATTTTCTGGATTTTAAATATCTTAGGCTTTGTGGGCCATATAGAGTTTCTGTAGCTTGTCCTCCTCTTTCCTCTTCAACAAGCTTTCTAAACGTGAGAACCATTATTAGCTCACAGTCCCACAGATCCAGGCTGAGAGCCTGATTTGATTCGTGGCCATTATTTGCCAATTCCTGCTCTGTGTCTTCACTGAGGAGGGGGACCATGTTTGAGTAATCAGTTCTTTGAATCAACTGTTGGTCTTCTGGGCCTTGTCCTTGCTCTCCTACAGTCTCTAATCAGCGTGGCATCCAGAGAGATCTTGTTAAAACATAAGTCAGATCATGTCACTCAAATTTCTTCAATGGCTTCTTCACAGAAAATGCAAAGTCCTCAGAGTGCCTCCACAGACCTAGAAATCTGGGTGTCTGTTTCCTCTCTGACTGTTTCCTTCTCCTCTCCAATTTGCGCGCTCTGTTTTCCACACGCTGACATCCTTTCTGCTCCTTGGATAGTCCAAGCCTACTCTTGCCTCATTGACTTTCTGCCGCAGGCCAGCCGCAGAAAGAGGATTTCACCGCCCAGGGTCAGAAGGGAAGGGGTAAGGAACTGAAGTAGCACCGACGAATGGGGTCAGAAGCCCATGGGTCAGAAGGCTGCAATGAGAAGCCTAGTCACCGCAACAAAGAATAGACCCCCGCTCGCCGAAACTAGAGAAAGCTCGCATGCAGCAATGAAGACCCAATGCAGCCAAAAATAAATAAATAAAAAATAAAGTATAGAATCTTAAAAAAAATCTATAAAGAATATTACAAGAATAGAATCACAGGCCAGTTTCTCCTTTGAACATGCATGCAAAATGTGTAAAGAGAAGCACAAACTATATCCATGGTATGTAAAACAATCATATATCAGAATCAAAGTAGCTTTATTCTTCTGGCAATGCAAGGTTGCTTTAATGTCCAAACGTGAAACTGATCCCAGGAATGAATTAGAGTGGGAGAAAAGTCATTTAAAACAGAAATCTTGGGACTTCCCTGGTGGTCCAGTGTTTAGAACATGGCGCGTTCACTGCTGGGGCCCTGGGGTCCAATCCCAGGTCAGGGAACTAAGATCCTGCAAGACATGAGGCAGGGCCCCGAAAAAAAAAAAGGAAAGAAAGAAGTCTTAACCAGGAGAAGCACAACATCGAATAAACATAACAGATAACACCTTATGAAAAGTAGGTGAAGATTATGGAATATTCTAAGATTTAAAACAAAAAGAAACTTTTAAAGATTCAAAAGGATGTGACAAATATTGTACATAGGCCAAAATAAAATGAAATAAAATATACAAATGATGGGAGCCCAAAATTCCAGATGCCCAAGTCCTGTCTCTGAAGATTCTCATTCAATGGGTTCAGGATTTCCTCCTTATTTAAAAACCTACAGGTGATTCTGGTACGATTCACAGACACAATGTAAAGCTTCTCTTTTACAGGAAAGAATACCAGATTATTTTGTTATCTTGTAGTTATACTAACAGGTTGTACTATTGACGGATAAGTCTGCTGTGAAAATGCACCCCCACTAGGGATAAAAAAGGAACTAGTAGTCTCTACTGCTACTTGGTGGCAGCACGCATGTATTGCAAGGGCAATTATTGTAGCAATCCAAATTAGTGGAACATTTTAGAATTGGAAGACGACATACAGATCATCTAGTCAAGCTTCCAACTATTATAGTTGTGAAAACTAAGGCCCATATAAATGAAATGATTTATCTCCAAAGAGCATTAGTGAAAGTATGAAATAAAAAATATCTCTGAACTTTTAATTTAGTGCTGTTTTTATTAATCTCAAGTATTAGCTTAAACTTCAGTGTGACAGATTTGGGATTGAATTCCTGCTCACGTTTACTGATTGCGTGTCTTTTAGTAAGTTACTAAAACACTTTTTTTTTAAATAGACGTATTTAATTATTTATCTTTGGCTGCCTAGGCTCTTCGTTGCTGTGCACGGGCTTTCCCTAGTTGCGGTGGGCGGGGGCTACTCTTTGTTGCAGTACGCGGGCTTCTCATTGTGGTGGCTTCTCGTTGTTGCTGAGCACGGGGTCTAGGTGCGTGGGCTTCAGTAGTTGTGGTTCACGGGCTCTAGCACGCAGGCTCAGTAGTTGTGGCACATGGTCTTAGTTGCTCCGCGGCATGTGGGATCTTCCCGGACCCGGGCTCAAACGTGTGTCCCGTGCACTGGCAGGTGGATCCTTAACCAGTGCGCCCACAGGGAAGCCCTACTAATACACTTTTAACTTTGCTTTTCACGTATGTAAAATGGTGAGCCTTGACTGATATAGAATATGAGATAACCTAGCACTGTTCTTAACACATATATGTAGTTAAAACTTTTTGGCTCTCATCCCTCTTAAACAGCCTCTATCCTCTTAATAATGAATGTGTCTTTCAGCTAGCAGAGCACCCCAGAGCTGACCACATTCTGGCAAGAGATATAGGATTCTTTTTCTTACTGGGGGTTCTTTATACCTGATAGTTGAAGTGCACTTAAACATGAACAACTCTTGTTTATACTGTAGTAATGGATTTGATGGACGAATTTTAGAAAGTAATATGCAGGAATTGAGCTGCCTTACCCTCAAGAAATATAATTCGATAGTGGTGGCTAGAACGATAAACAGTGTTTGGACAGGGAGTCCATATTGGATGTGAACTTCCTGTACTCCCATTCGTCTATTAAGAATAAAGAGAATCCTTTCAAAATGTGTTTTAAAGGGCAGTTATTTCTTTCTGCCTCATTTAAGTTACGTGCAAGAAAAAGACAATCTCCTGCATCCTTGTTTAATAGGCTTTTAATATAAAGCAGATAATTTTTTGCAACATTTCCCAAACTTTTCATTATCGAATTGGCTGAGGCTTCTCAACGATTATCATTTCACAACAATATCTCCATCTTCAGCTTCTTTCAATGAATTGGCCTAATAGATGTGCCATTAAAACAGAGCTTCACTCTCAACGTATTTTTAATTTTGTATTCAAACAGTATGAAGGATTCAGCCATAACAGTGAGTGGATTTCTGATACATGCTACATGATGGATGCAACTAAGTGAAAGAAGGCTACATATTGTATGGTTCCATTTATATGAAATGTCCAGCAGTGGCAAATCCATACACACAGAAAAGATTCTACATTCGTGGTTGCCAGGGGTTTGGAAGAGAAGGAAATAGGGAATGACTCCTTAAAATGGGTGTAGGTTTCCTCTTGGTTGATGAAGATGTTTTGCAGCTCGGCAGTGGTGATAGTTGCACAACACTGTGACAGTAGTAAATTCCACTGAATGGTACAGTGAATTGTAAAATGATCCAAATGGTGAATTTTGTGTTATGTTCATTTTACTACAATAAAAAGGAGAAAGAATTCGGGAAAGACTTAGAGTTTGGGAAACTAAGGTGAACTGGTCAAGAAAAAGACAGCTCTATTGTTCAGTTTTCTCTCAGCTCTCCCAGTGCATTAATCCTCAGCAAAAAGTAGGCTGAACTTGTAGATGATAGTCATTCAACACAGTCCAGGGAAAAGTAAATAAAGTAAAACCCAACTCTTCTTCTTTAGCACATGTATGAAAGGTTAACTTGCTGCTCAGCCACGTGGACCTTCATGAAGACGTTTCACTTTAGGTGTCCTCTACTTCAGTACTTTACTCACAGCTCATTCACACATGTAGGCAACAGCATTCCTTAATTCGATGGAATCTGCAGCACTGGTTGTGATCAGTCTCATGAAAAGAAAAGGAAAGGTGGCGCGGAAGCCAAGGGAAGAGATTTTCAAGACAGAGACGTTGTTTAAGATCTAACTGGGCTTGGCGGTCACAAAGAGAAGGATTGAGAAGTAGTCCCCTGGACTTGTCAACGGAGAAATCATTGGGGGCTTCAAGGAGATCAGTTTCACGAGAGTAGTGGGGCAGAAACCAGATCGCAGTGTAGATGGGAGGGGAGAAATGGGGGGCAAGTCAAGAAATTGATGGCAAAGGGAAAGAAGGGAGGGGTGGATAGGAGGACAGGAGAATGGAATGGAGGAGAGCATTTCCTTGTGGCTCTTTAATATGGCTGGGAGGGGCCAAAAGAGAAGGAGAGCGTGAAGATGTAGGAAGAGGGGGTGGCATCCCGAGCCCAAGGAGGACTGGCGCCTGTCTTCAGCTCCCACCAGCTGGATGGTCCCTCCCTCTAGCTTTCCACGTAGGCTGTGGAAGTTGCCCCTTGCCTCCTTGGATCAGCTGCCCTTGATTCGTTCGTCCTTTTCTTATTTCTCAGCACATCTGGGTCATACGTTATGTGAAGACAAACAAATCACCACTGATGCTTAATTTTCTTGAAAAATCCCCCAGGCAGGTACCATTTTGGAGAACTACCTATTGTGCCTCAGCAAGCCAAAGTAGCCCATTTTTCCTCTCTCATTGGGAGAGATTGCTGTTTCTTGGAGAACCTGATGAAGAGGGTGACTCGCGCTTAGGAATAACGTTGCTTGAAAAGTGCAAAAGGTGAGGTAGTTTGGCTCTGAGGGGCCTCTGAGGCCTGAGACTTCCTGAGAGATGGCAGACTCACAGCTCCCATTTCCCTCTGACCCTGGGCTATGAGCTCATCAAATGAGATGGTAAATAAAGTCACTGACATGGTTTAAAGGATAATTTTGTTCTCTCTTGTTCACTCAGAGCAAATTGAATGGAATTTGCATACAACATATGGATGAACCATCCATACGATGGGGCTTGACCATATCCTCATGGTTCCCCTTCCCTTTTCTACATCTGGCCCCTTTAGCTCTGCAGACTTAACCCCACACCATCAGTCCACCCAGTCGGTCCACTGGACGTCTCTTCCTCTTTCGCATCTGGTCGTTGTCGTCACCTTGTTCTCCACTACCGCCTCCTGCAGTAGCTGTTAGGTCCAGAGAGGTTGGTTCACTGTGAGCAAGTAACTGTCAACTCCATGGACAGGTGGAAGTGACTTGGCAGCCGGGATGCGCCCACCCTGAGTTCATTATACCCATGAGGGTCAAGGAGAATGGGGATGCAGCTGGTCTGCAGAGCCCCGGCAGTTCTGAGACACATGTTCCTGGATCCACACGTTGCTCCATACCCAGCCTTGCCTTTCTTTTTTCTGTCTCTTGACTCCATCCAGGTTTCTGCTCTCCTTGTCCCTTTGGGGAGGGAGGCCAGTACCAGTCCAGGTGTAGTCCCCCAAAGCTTCCTACTTCCAAGCGTTACGTAGGCTTGTATATCCACTTGCTTGGGTTGCCCTGGCATTCGTGCCAACAAGTTGAGTGGTTTAAGCCCTAGGCTCTCTCTTCTGGCAAGAATGTGCCTAAAAATCTCCACCTCTGGTTTGGTGGCCCCTAAAAATTCCCAGTCAGTTTTGGTGAGGGGACACTTGGTGACAGTGTTGTCTTTCGAAATGAGTAGTTCCGTTACCGACGATACTTTGCTCCCCATACATTATTTATAAGGTTTCCCTGTTTGTATGTGCAAACTATTTGTGTGTATATTTGGAGAAATACATTGTACAGGCCTCTTTTTTATTTCTTCCACACACCCTAGAGATGTCATAGAGGCGGTAAATGTGTCCAACTTTTTGAGAAATTGGAACAATCAAGACTTACCTGTATGGAATGCTGTTAACGATGTCAATTCCCGCGACAGTACCTTTCATCTGACACACTTAGGGACTGTTAACAGATTAAAAGTAGTAAAAGACGCGGATAGAGAGAATTTTCATTATCTTGTGCACTGAAATCTTGGATTTTCGTTGGTTTGAATGGGCCTGAAAATGTATTTTTTTTAGTAGGGACATAGAAGCCTCTAGCGGTATTCTTAATAAAGCAAGGTGAGTTATAAGCAATCATCTGATGGAGGGTAAATGTACCACAGTCCAGTTTAAGAAAAATACAATATAAAAGTCTTACCATGGAAGAAAATCTTTATATGATCTTTTGTAAAAAAAAAAAAAAAAAGCTTCAAGAAACATAAAGACATGACACCATGTTCAGTTTAAAGTCAGTGACTTGTAAGCAAGGCAAAGCAAAGACAGTCTGATTAAGGCCGTTGCATTGTTGTGGCATTTTTTAGGTCTCACCCATTTCTGTGGCCTTTTTAGAACCTAAGCTTCTAGGGCACAGGGAACTTCATCTTGACGTAGGGCTGAGCAAATGCACGGAGCATTTCTCAATAAGTAGGCATTAAATTCTTAGTCCAGAAGGGGCCTTGAGATGCCCTCTCTTTACTCCTTGGTAGAACTGTTTTAACCATCCCCCGAAAACAGATTTTTTTCTTTAAATCTCAAAATTCAGAGATTCCACAATCAGAACTTCCTTCTCATATTGCCATGTGGTCTGCTGTGGGCATCTGTCGAATGGTGTGAACTCTGCGTGGGGAGTCTGGCCTACCCTCGAGGCCCATGGTTTGGGCTGCGGTGGTGCCATGCTGTGCTCAGGGGCCTTCTTTTTGGGAAGTCTGGGCTCCAGTGAGCCTTGGTCATGCTCTTTTATGGAACCTTGGGTGCTAGACCACTCTGACCCTCAGTCTCATTTGCAGGTTCTGGGGAGGATTAAATGAGCTCATGTGATATCCAGGTGACTGAGGCAGAGTCGGCTCGGGATGAATCTTTGCTTCGTTTTCATTAGCTGCGGAGAAGACGATGACAGCTTGGTGCCTCTCCAACTTTAATATGGGTATGCCTCTCTTGGGGATCTTGTTAAATGCAGGCTGGTATTCAGTAGTTCTGGGTGGGGCCTGGATTCTGTGCTTCTAACAAGCTCCTAGGTGACGGTGACGCTGAGGGCAAGGGTTTGGCACCTGCGTTTCTCCCTTTCCGGAAGAGCAGGATGTCTGCCGCACCCCCACCCGAGAGGAGCAAACATCCGCAACGTGACTACTAGGAACCAGCTTCCCTCACAGGCAAGGGACCTGTACCACTGCTCCCAACCATTCTGTCTGAGGCGCAGCAAGCCAAAACACTGAAATGCTGAGGTTTGCAGCAAAGAGGAGGTTTATTCACAGGGCAGCCAAGCGAGGACGTGACGTGACAATAGGTCTCAAATCTGCCTCCCCAAAGGCAAGGGGCTTTGGGTATCTGTGGGATAAAGAATAAAGAAGCAGGGCAGTATGAGGCATGGGGAGCGTGAGGAAAGGTGATTGGAAAAAGGTGTGCTCATCATTGTTCTGAGCTGGCGTAACTAGGCTACAGGCCTCGGCACATTCTCAGGCTGGAGTTGGGGAAAACAGGAGCAGAATGGAAGATGACAGCGTGTGAAGGAGGTGTGGTGTCCATAGGTTCGGGGTCTGACGTGCTTCCTGCTGAAGCACCGACGCCCGCCAAAGCCGTAAATGGGGTGCTGGGGAAAACAGGAGCAGAATGGAAGATGACAGCGTGTGAGGGAGGTGTGGTGTCCATAGGTTCGGGGTCTGACGTGCTTCCTGCTGAAGCACCGACGCCCGCCAAAGCCGTAAATGGGGTGCAGGGGAAAACAGGAGCAGAATGGAAGATGACAGCGTATGAAGGAGGTGTGGTGTCCATAGGTTCGGGGTCTGACGTGCTTCCTGCTGAAGCACCGACGCCCGCCAAAGCCGTAAATGGGGTGCTGGGGAAAACAGGAGCAGAATGGAAGATGACAGCGTATGAAGGAGGTGTGGTGTCCATAGGTTCGGGGTCTGACGTGCTTCCTGCTGAAGCACCGATGCCCGCCAAAGCCGTAAATGGGGTGCTGGGGAAAACAGGAGCAGAATGGAAGATGACAGCGTGTGAAGGAGGTGTGGTGTCCATAGGTTCGGGGTCTGACGTGCTTCCTGCTGAAGCACCGATGCCCGCCAAAGCCGTAAATGGGGTGCTGGGGAAAACAGGAGCAGAATGGAAGATGACAGCGTATGAAGGAGGTGTGGTGTCCATAGGTTCGGGGTCTGACGTGCTTCCTGCTGAAGCACCGATGCCCGCCAAAGCCGTAAATGGGGTGCTGGGGAAAACAGGAGCAGAATGGAAGAGGACAGCATGTGAAGGAGGTGTGGTGTCCATAGCTTCCATATTAGAGGTACTGCCTGCCTGATCTGAGAGCAGAGAGTGAAAGTGGGAGAGCCTCTTCCTAGATTCTAACTCCTCTGAATTTATAGCACTGGCTCTGCCTGGCTTTATGACATATCCATTGTACGTGTCACAGAGAAAGAGCGGGCGGGGCAGGGGGTGAGGCAGGGGTCACATGCAAGCCCAGCTGGTGGCTTAACCCCGGCCCAAAGGCAAAGGGCGGGGCCCCTTCTGGACTTTCTAGTGGCTGGGACGTCTGGCTGTGGGTGGCAGGTGTTTGGCACCAGCTGGGCCACCATGCGGAGACTGTTGGGGACTGTGGAAGCCTCCTCCAGAGCTCACCCTTCCTGGGGACTGGCTCTGCAGGCCCCTCAGCCCTGCGTATGTACCGGCCAGGCCTTCCCCACCACGGGGCCCAGAGGCCAGAGCCTGCTCAGACCTGAGGGCAGGAGGCAGCCAGAGCTTACCAGGGTGTGGGCCACCTCGTCCGGAGACCTCCCCA
Source organism: Orcinus orca (assembly GCF_937001465.1). NCBI lineage: Eukaryota > Metazoa > Chordata > Mammalia > Artiodactyla > Delphinidae > Orcinus > Orcinus orca. The sequence goes on along the minus strand of NC_064567.1, from coordinate 105,803,432 downwards.
GCTCCTCTGCGAGACCTGGAGACAGGATCGCCTTCTCCAGGGCTGCTCAGCTGCCAGCATCACCATGAGCCAGGTGGCCAAGGTTTCTGAGCAGGAGATGCAGAGCCCTGATCCGACTGGATGCCGCAGCCCACGATGTCCCTTCCTGGCAGATAGGTTCTTTCTTCACTTCTTGTTTGAAATTTGGTAAAAGAACATTTAACCCTTGGCCTGTCCTTCAGGGTATATAGATGGTAGTGGCTTAGCCGGGATTCGATCCAAGCCTGTGTGATTCCAGAGCTTGTGCTCTGGACTGTGGTGCCTCCTTATCGTATATGCTTCATGTGTTACTTGTTTTTTTTTTTCTTGTAGTCCTTATGGTACTTAGCCCTAAGTGCCATACCTGTAACGAACAGCTACACTGCCCTGTAGGAGGTCTTCTTTTGTTCAACGCCTGAATTGGTCATCCACCACACTGTGTTCTAATCTCAGAAGATACAGGTCAGGGACCACCAGTTGTCAGCATGGCACCATTCCATATTTCGAATTGAGGCTTGAAGCCCGTATTTTCCCTTTGTCTAGTTTGAAGGATCCAGATATGTAAAGATGATATTCTAGATAAATCATGGGCTATTCTGAAAGAAATTCACCAGTGAATTGTTCCGTATGGATTAGAAGCCAGCTTCTCTGGCCTTCCTGGAGTATATCCAGTAAGGCGTCTCATTCATGTCTAGAAAGCAACTATATCATTTATGGCAACTTCAGCGTGGAGCGATGTGTTGGTATAAAGTACGATCAACACAATTTGGTCATTGTGAGTATGACAGCTGGGTCCACTCTTTACTACACATATGTAACTCTAGGGATTCTTATGCCCAAGGGAGGAGACGTACTCTTGGCTGTCTAGGACAAGGGAAGCATGTGTTGTTATTCAGGAGCTGGAAGCTTCAGCATGACAGGTAGGAATTGAACAATCGTGGTCTATACATCACTTGACCTTGCTTAAAACTTGTTTCTTTGGCTTGCTTCATTGGAGTGTTTTCTCCCTCCTGGGCTGACATTGTCTGTTATGTATCACGCATGAGACATATAGAAGTTTCAGAACCCAAAATCATATAGATCAGTAAAAATGTATATATATATGTATATATATATAAATCTATTGAAACTCACACTGGGCTTAATTCATATATTCCAAAATCAGTTTGACCCTCTGCTCATGAGATTCTTTTTATGGTATGTCCCAGCAAATCTGGGCTTCCATCCCCAATAAATGTTGGGGTTGAAGGACACAAAAGCTTTTGCTCAGACCTAAATTCTGTCTGAAAAAAAGGGAAATATTATAAGCCCTTTGTAACCTCTCCAAGAGCAGAAATGATTTACAGCTGTGGCATTGAACCATAATTCCTCGATCTCATTTGAGAAGAGTTCAGTTAGAAACAGTGTCTTGATTTTTGTTTCTTTTGTTTCTTCCCTGTTTTCTTGTCTTGCTTACCAACAATCCATTGTAATTCATGAGTTAGTATGGCAGCAGGCTGAGTGTTCCCTGGAGCTCATTAAATGAAGTGTTTTTCCTAAAATGACGTTTGTCTCCTTGTTTTCAGCCCCTCTTCTTTCCTCTGCCCTTGACTATAACCAGAGCTCAGCAAAAGCTGAGTGACTTTGTGCAGACCTTACTTAGGCTCAGCCTTTTTTTCTTCATTATTTTATTCATGGCTCCTCCGTTTCATTGTTTGCCTTCTCGAAATGTGTTGAAATCTTTCTGTGGTTGATGACTTCCAAAATATCTTGGCTTTTATTGGTTGATTAATTTTGGTATTTCTACAGTTTTATTTAGATATGGTTTCAGGAGGAACAGAAAGTAAATATATTTCCTAGTCTGCCATCTTGAGCTGAAAATCCCTGTGGATTTTAGCATCCAATGTTCCCATGGGAAAACACCCAACCATGGCCTTAATAGATGTAACACTCAAGATTTCAGCTTTTCTTGAGCAATCACTAAGGATTTCATATGTGGTCATTTCTAATGGGGAAATTATAACTATCTCATGACGTTGATTTGAGGATTAAATTAGATAATGAACATGAAAATGCTTTGTAAGATTTAAAAATCTGTAAAAGTGTTTTTTGTTATTATTTGATTTGTTGCTATTTCAGCTTCACTTGACAGTTGTTTATGACCTTGCCTATGTGAGAAAATGCCCTCTGGGTTATTTTTTTGAAAGCCAGAATGTATTTTTCAACAGCTCAATGGAACTGGCATCATTTGTGAAGGTTAAGGGTGAAGGGGTAAATGTTTCTTGACACCTATCACTTTACAGTGTTTTCAGGAACTAACTGACTCATGTATTCCTCTTCCAAATTTGGTTGAGGACCTCCTACCAGCCACATGCTTTACGTCAGGTGTTGGAAAGCATTTTCTGGATTTTAAATATCTTAGGCTTTGTGGGCCATATAGAGTTTCTGTAGCTTGTCCTCCTCTTTCCTCTTCAACAAGCTTTCTAAACGTGAGAACCATTATTAGCTCACAGTCCCACAGATCCAGGCTGAGAGCCTGATTTGATTCGTGGCCATTATTTGCCAATTCCTGCTCTGCGTCTTCACTGAGGAGGGGGACCATGTTTGAGTAATCAGTTCTTTGAATCAACTGTTGGTCTTCTGGGCCTTGTCCTTGCTCTCCTACAGTCTCTAATCAGCGTGGCATCCAGAGAGATCTTGTTAAAACATAAGTCAGATCATGTCACTCAAATTTCTTCAATGGCTTCTTCACAGAAAATGCAAAGTCCTCAGAGTGCCTCCACAGACCTAGAAATCTGGGTGTCTGTTTCCTCTCTGACTGTTTCCTTCTCCTCTCCAACTTGCGCGCTCTGTTTTCCACACGCTGACATCCTTTCTGCTCCTTGGATAGTCCAAGCCTACTCTTGCCTCATTGACTTTCTGCCGCAGGCCAGCCGCAGAAAGAGGATTTCACCGCCCAGGGTCAGAAGGGAAGGGGTAAGGAACTGAAGTAGCACCGACGAATGGGGTCAGAAGCCCATGGGTCAGAAGGCTGCAATGAGAAGCCTAGTCACCGCAACAAAGAATAGACCCCCGCTCGCCGAAACTAGAGAAAGCTCGCATGCAGCAATGAAGACCCAATGCAGCCAAAAATAAATAAATAAAAAATAAAGTATAGAATCTTAAAAAAAATCTATAAAGAATATTACAAGAATAGAATCACAGGCCAGTTTCTCCTTTGAACATGCATGCAAAATGTGTAAAGAGAAGCACAAACTATATCCATGGTATGTAAAACAATCATATATCAGAATCAAAGTAGCTTTATTCTTCTGGCAATGCAAGGTTGCTTTAATGTCCAAACGTGAAACTGATCCCAGGAATGAATTAGAGTGGGAGAAAAGTCATTTAAAACAGAAATCTTGGGACTTCCCTGGTGGTCCAGTGTTTAGAACATGGCGCGTTCACTGCTGGGGCCCTGGGGTCCAATCCCAGGTCAGGGAACTAAGATCCTGCAAGACATGAGGCAGGGCCCCGAAAAAAAAAAAGGAAAGAAAGAAGTCTTAACCAGGAGAAGCACAAGATCGAATAAACATAACAGATAACACCTTATGAAAAGTAGGTGAAGATTATGGAATATTCTAAGATTTAAAACAAAAAGAAACTTTTAAAGATTCAAAAGGATGTGACAAATATTGTACATAGGCCAAAATAAAATGAAATAAAATATACAAATGATGGGAGCCCAAAATTCCAGATGCCCAAGTCCTGTCTCTGAAGATTCTCATTCAATGGGTTCAGGATTTCCTCCTTATTTAAAAACCTACAGGTGATTCTGGTACGATTCACAGACACAATGTAAAGCTTCTCTTTTACAGGAAAGAATACCAGATTATTTTGTTATCTTGTAGTTATACTAACAGGTTGTACTATTGACGGATAAGTCTGCTGTGAAAATGCACCCCCACTAGGGATAAAAAAGGAACTAGTAGTCTCTACTGCTACTTGGTGGCAGCACGCATGTATTGCAAGGGCAATTATTGTAGCAATCCAAATTAGTGGAACATTTTAGAATTGGAAGACGACATACAGATCATCTAGTCAAGCTTCCAACTATTATAGTTGTGAAAACTAAGGCCCATATAAATGAAATGATTTATCTCCAAAGAGCATTAGTGAAAGTATGAAATAAAAAATATCTCTGAACTTTTAATTTAGTGCTGTTTTTATTAATCTCAAGTATTAGCTTAAACTTCAGTGTGACAGATTTGGGATTGAATTCCTGCTCACGTTTACTGATTGCGTGTCTTTTAGTAAGTTACTAAAACACTTTTTTTTTAAATAGACGTATTTAATTATTTATCTTTGGCTGCCTAGGCTCTTCGTTGCTGTGCACGGGCTTTCCCTAGTTGCGGTGGGCGGGGGCTACTCTTTGTTGCAGTACGCGGGCTTCTCATTGTGGTGGCTTCTCGTTGTTGCTGAGCACGGGGTCTAGGTGCGTGGGCTTCAGTAGTTGTGGTTCACGGGCTCTAGCACGCAGGCTCAGTAGTTGTGGCACATGGTCTTAGTTGCTCCGCGGCATGTGGGATCTTCCCGGACCCGGGCTCAAACGTGTGTCCCGTGCACTGGCAGGTGGATCCTTAACCAGTGCGCCCACAGGGAAGCCCTACTAATACACTTTTAACTTTGCTTTTCACGTATGTAAAATGGTGAGCCTTGACTGATATAGAATATGAGATAACCTAGCACTGTTCTTAACACATATATGTAGTTAAAACTTTTTGGCTCTCATCCCTCTTAAACAGCCTCTATCCTCTTAATAATGAATGTGTCTTTCAGCTAGCAGAGCACCCCAGAGCTGACCACATTCTGGCAAGAGATATAGGATTCTTTTTCTTACTGGGGGTTCTTTATACCTGATAGTTGAAGTGCACTTAAACATGAACAACTCTTGTTTATACTGTAGTAATGGATTTGATGGACGAATTTTAGAAAGTAATATGCAGGAATTGAGCTGCCTTACCCTCAAGAAATATAATTCGATAGTGGTGGCTAGAACGATAAACAGTGTTTGGACAGGGAGTCCATATTGGATGTGAACTTCCTGTACTCCCATTCGTCTATTAAGAATAAAGAGAATCCTTTCAAAATGTGTTTTAAAGGGCAGTTATTTCTTTCTGCCTCATTTAAGTTACGTGCAAGAAAAAGACAATCTCCTGCATCCTTGTTTAATAGGCTTTTAATATAAAGCAGATAATTTTTTGCAACATTTCCCAAACTTTTCATTATCGAATTGGCTGAGGCTTCTCAACGATTATCATTTCACAACAATATCTCCATCTTCAGCTTCTTTCAATGAATTGGCCTAATAGATGTGCCATTAAAACAGAGCTTCACTCTCAACGTATTTTTAATTTTGTATTCAAACAGTATGAAGGATTCAGCCATAACAGTGAGTGGATTTCTGATACATGCTACATGATGGATGCAACTAAGTGAAAGAAGGCTACATATTGTATGGTTCCATTTATATGAAATGTCCAGCAGTGGCAAATCCATACACACAGAAAAGATTCTACATTCGTGGTTGCCAGGGGTTTGGAAGAGAGGGAAATAGGGAATGACTCCTTAAAATGGGTGTAGGTTTCCTCTTGGTTGATGAAGATGTTTTGCAGCTCGGCAGTGGTGATAGTTGCACAACACTGTGACAGTAGTAAATTCCACTGAATGGTACAGTGAATTGTAAAATGATCCAAATGGTGAATTTTGTGTTATGTTCATTTTACTACAATAAAAAGGAGAAAGAATTCGGGAAAGACTTAGAGTTTGGGAAACTAAGGTGAACTGGTCAAGAAAAAGACAGCTCTATTGTTCAGTTTTCTCTCAGCTCTCCCAGTGCATTAATCCTCAGCAAAAAGTAGGCTGAACTTGTAGATGATAGTCATTCAACACAGTCCAGGGAAAAGTAAATAAAGTAAAACCCAACTCTTCTTCTTTAGCACATGTATGAAAGGTTAACTTGCTGCTCAGCCACGTGGACCTTCATGAAGACGTTTCACTTTAGGTGTCCTCTACTTCAGTACTTTACTCACAGCTCATTCACACATGTAGGCAACAGCATTCCTTAATTCGATGGAATCTGCAGCACTGGTTGTGATCAGTCTCATGAAAAGAAAAGGAAAGGTGGCGCGGAAGCCAAGGGAAGAGATTTTCAAGACAGAGACGTTGTTTAAGATCTAACTGGGCTTGGCGGTCACAAAGAGAAGGATTGAGAAGTAGTCCCCTGGACTTGTCAACGGAGAAATCATTGGGGGCTTCAAGGAGATCAGTTTCACGAGAGTAGTGGGGCAGAAACCAGATCGCAGTGTAGATGGGAGGGGAGAAATGGGGGGCAAGTCAAGAAATTGATGGCAAAGGGAAAGAAGGGAGGGGTGGATAGGAGGACAGGAGAATGGAATGGAGGAGAGCATTTCCTTGTGGCTCTTTAATATGGCTGGGAGGGGCCAAAAGAGAAGGAGAGCGTGAAGATGTAGGAAGAGGGGGTGGCATCCCGAGCCCAAGGAGGACTGGCGCCTGTCTTCAGCTCCCACCAGCTGGATGGTCCCTCCCTCTAGCTTTCCACGTAGGCTGTGGAAGTTGCCCCTTGCCTCCTTGGATCAGCTGCCCTTGATTCGTTCGTCCTTTTCTTATTTCTCAGCACATCTGGGTCATACGTTATGTGAAGACAAACAAATCACCACTGATGCTTAATTTTCTTGAAAAATCCCCCAGGCAGGTACCATTTTGGAGAACTACCTATTGTGCCTCAGCAAGCCAAAGTAGCCCATTTTTCCTCTCTCATTGGGAGAGATTGCTGTTTCTTGGAGAACCTGATGAAGAGGGTGACTCGCGCTTAGGAATAACGTTGCTTGAAAAGTGCAAAAGGTGAGGTAGTTTGGCTCTGAGGGGCCTCTGAGGCCTGAGACTTCCTGAGAGATGGCAGACTCACAGCTCCCATTTCCCTCTGACCCTGGGCTATGAGCTCATCAAATGAGATGGTAAATAAAGTCACTGACATGGTTTAAAGGATAATTTTGTTCTCTCTTGTTCACTCAGAGCAAATTGAATGGAATTTGCATACAACATATGGATGAACCATCCATACGATGGGGCTTGACCATATCCTCATGGTTCCCCTTCCCTTTTCTACATCTGGCCCCTTTAGCTCTGCAGACTTAACCCCACACCATCAGTCCACCCAGTCGGTCCACTGGACGTCTCTTCCTCTTTCGCATCTGGTCGTTGTCGTCACCTTGTTCTCCACTACCGCCTCCTGCAGTAGCTGTTAGGTCCAGAGAGGTTGGTTCACTGTGAGCAAGTAACTGTCAACTCCATGGACAGGTGGAAGTGACTTGGCAGCCGGGATGCGCCCACCCTGAGTTCATTATACCCATGAGGGTCAAGGAGAATGGGGATGCAGCTGGTCTGCAGAGCCCCGGCAGTTCTGAGACACATGTTCCTGGATCCACACGTTGCTCCATACCCAGCCTTGCCTTTCTTTTTTCTGTCTCTTGACTCCATCCAGGTTTCTGCTCTCCTTGTCCCTTTGGGGAGGGAGGCCAGTACCAGTCCAGGTGTAGTCCCCCAAAGCTTCCTACTTCCAAGCGTTACGTAGGCTTGTATATCCACTTGCTTGGGTTGCCCTGGCATTCGTGCCAACAAGTTGAGTGGTTTAAGCCCTAGGCTCTCTCTTCTGGCAAGAATGTGCCTAAAAATCTCCACCTCTGGTTTGGTGGCCCCTAAAAATTCCCAGTCAGTTTTGGTGAGGGGACACTTGGTGACAGTGTTGTCTTTCGAAATGAGTAGTTCCGTTACCGACGATACTTTGCTCCCCATACATTATTTATAAGGTTTCCCTGTTTGTATGTGCAAACTATTTGTGTGTATATTTGGAGAAATACATTGTACAGGCCTCTTTTTTATTTCTTCCACACACCCTAGAGATGTCATAGAGGCGGTAAATGTGTCCAACTTTTTGAGAAATTGGAACAATCAAGACTTACCTGTATGGAATGCTGTTAACGATGTCAATTCCCGCGACAGTACCTTTCATCTGACACACTTAGGGACTGTTAACAGATTAAAAGTAGTAAAAGACGCGGATAGAGAGAATTTTCATTATCTTGTGCACTGAAATCTTGGATTTTCGTTGGTTTGAATGGGCCTGAAAATGTATTTTTTTTAGTAGGGACATAGAAGCCTCTAGCGGTATTCTTAATAAAGCAAGGTGAGTTATAAGCAATCATCTGATGGAGGGTAAATGTACCACAGTCCAGTTTAAGAAAAATACAATATAAAAGTCTTACCATGGAAGAAAATCTTTATATGATCTTTTGTAAAAAAAAAAAAAAAAAGCTTCAAGAAACATAAAGACATGACACCATGTTCAGTTTAAAGTCAGTGACTTGTAAGCAAGGCAAAGCAAAGACAGTCTGATTAAGGCCGTTGCATTGTTGTGGCATTTTTTAGGTCTCACCCATTTCTGTGGCCTTTTTAGAACCTAAGCTTCTAGGGCACAGGGAACTTCATCTTGACGTAGGGCTGAGCAAATGCACGGAGCATTTCTCAATAAGTAGGCATTAAATTCTTAGTCCAGAAGGGGCCTTGAGATGCCCTCTCTTTACTCCTTGGTAGAACTGTTTTAACCATCCCCCGAAAACAGATTTTTTTCTTTAAATCTCAAAATTCAGAGATTCCACAATCAGAACTTCCTTCTCATATTGCCATGTGGTCTGCTGTGGGCATCTGTCGAATGGTGTGAACTCTGCGTGGGGAGTCTGGCCTACCCTCGAGGCCCATGGTTTGGGCTGCGGTGGTGCCATGCTGTGCTCAGGGGCCTTCTTTTTGGGAAGTCTGGGCTCCAGTGAGCCTTGGTCATGCTCTTTTATGGAACCTTGGGTGCTAGACCACTCTGACCCTCAGTCTCATTTGCAGGTTCTGGGGAGGATTAAATGAGCTCATGTGATATCCAGGTGACTGAGGCAGAGTCGGCTCGGGATGAATCTTTGCTTCGTTTTCATTAGCTGCGGAGAAGACGATGACAGCTTGGTGCCTCTCCAACTTTAATATGGGTATGCCTCTCTTGGGGATCTTGTTAAATGCAGGCTGGTATTCAGTAGTTCTGGGTGGGGCCTGGATTCTGTGCTTCTAACAAGCTCCTAGGTGACGGTGACGCTGAGGGCAAGGGTTTGGCACCTGCGTTTCTCCCTTTCCGGAAGAGCAGGATGTCTGCCGCACCCCCACCCGAGAGGAGCAAACATCCGCAACGTGACTACTAGGAACCAGCTTCCCTCACAGGCAAGGGACCTGTACCACTGCTCCCAACCATTCTGTCTGAGGCGCAGCAAGCCAAAACACTGAAATGCTGAGGTTTGCAGCAAAGAGGAGGTTTATTCACAGGGCAGCCAAGCGAGGACGTGACGTGACAATAGGTCTCAAATCTGCCTCCCCAAAGGCAAGGGGCTTTGGGTATCTGTGGGATAAAGAATAAAGAAGCAGGGCAGTATGAGGCATGGGGAGCGTGAGGAAAGGTGATTGGAAAAAGGTGTGCTCATCATTGTTCTGAGCTGGCGTAACTAGGCTACAGGCCTCGGCACATTCTCAGGCTGGAGTTGGGGAAAACAGGAGCAGAATGGAAGATGACAGCGTGTGAAGGAGGTGTGGTGTCCATAGGTTCGGGGTCTGACGTGCTTCCTGCTGAAGCACCGACGCCCGCCAAAGCCGTAAATGGGGTGCTGGGGAAAACAGGAGCAGAATGGAAGATGACAGCGTGTGAGGGAGGTGTGGTGTCCATAGGTTCGGGGTCTGACGTGCTTCCTGCTGAAGCACCGACGCCCGCCAAAGCCGTAAATGGGGTGCAGGGGAAAACAGGAGCAGAATGGAAGATGACAGCGTATGAAGGAGGTGTGGTGTCCATAGGTTCGGGGTCTGACGTGCTTCCTGCTGAAGCACCGACGCCCGCCAAAGCCGTAAATGGGGTGCTGGGGAAAACAGGAGCAGAATGGAAGATGACAGCGTATGAAGGAGGTGTGGTGTCCATAGGTTCGGGGGCTGACGTGCTTCCTGCTGAAGCACCGATGCCCGCCAAAGCCGTAAATGGGGTGCTGGGGAAAACAGGAGCAGAATGGAAGATGACAGCGTGTGAAGGAGGTGTGGTGTCCATAGGTTCGGGGTCTGACGTGCTTCCTGCTGAAGCACCGACGCCCGCCAAAGCCGTAAATGGGGTGCTGGGGAAAACAGGAGCAGAATGGAAGATGACAGCGTATGAAGGAGGTGTGGTGTCCATAGGTTCGGGGTCTGACGTGCTTCCTGCTGAAGCACCGATGCCCGCCAAAGCCGTAAATGGGGTGCTGGGGAAAACAGGAGCAGAATGGAAGAGGACAGCATGTGAAGGAGGTGTGGTGTCCATAGCTTCCATATTAGAGGTACTGCCTGCCTGATCTGAGAGCAGAGAGTGAAAGTGGGAGAGCCTCTTCCTAGATTCTAACTCCTCTGAATTTATAGCACTGGCTCTGCCTGGCTTTATGACATATCCATTGTACGTGTCACAGAGAAAGAGCGGGCGGGGCAGGGGGTGAGGCAGGGGTCACATGCAAGCCCAGCTGGTGGCTTAACCCCGGCCCAAAGGCAAAGGGCGGGGCCCCTTCTGGACTTTCTAGTGGCTGGGACGTCTGGCTGTGGGTGGCAGGTGTTTGGCACCAGCTGGGCCACCATGCGGAGACTGTTGGGGACTGTGGAAGCCTCCTCCAGAGCTCACCCTTCCTGGGGACTGGCTCTGCAGGCCCCTCAGCCCTGCGTATGTACCGGCCAGGCCTTCCCCACCACGGGGCCCAGAGGCCAGAGCCTGCTCAGACCTGAGGGCAGGAGGCAGCCAGAGCTTACCAGGGTGTGGGCCACCTCGTCCGGAGACCTCCCCAGCTCCTCTGCGAGACCTGGAGACAGGATCGCCTTCTCCAGGGCTGCTCAGCTGCCAGCATCACCATGAGCCAGGTGGCCAAGGTTTCTGAGCAGGAGATGCAGAGCCCTGATCCGACTGGATGCTGCAGCCCACGATGTCCCTTCCTGGCAGATAGGTTCTTTCTTCACTTCTTGTTTGAAATTTGGTAAAAGAACATTTAACCCTTGGCCTGTCCTTCAGGGTATATAGATGGTAGTGGCTTAGCCGGGATTCGATCCAAGCCTGTGTGATTCCAGAGCTTGTGCTCTGGACTGTGGTGCCTCCTTATCGTATATGCTTCATGTGTTACTTGTTTTGTTTTTTCTTGTAGTCCTTATGGTACTTAGCCCTAAGTGCCATACCTGTAACGAACAGCTACACTGCCCTGTAGGAGGTCTTCTTTTGTTCAACGCCTGAATTGGTCATCCACCACACTGTGTTCTAATCTCAGAAGATACAGGTCAGGGACCACCAGTTGTCAGCATGGCACCATTCCATATTTCGAATTGAGGCTTGAAGCCCGTATTTTCCCTTTGTCTAGTTTGAAGGATCCAGATATGTAAAGATGATATTCTAGATAAATCATGGGCTATCCTGAAAGAAATTCACCAGTGAATTGTTCCGTATGGATTAGAAGCCAGCTTCTCTGGCCTTCCTGGAGTATATCCAGTAAGGCGTCTCATTCATGTCTAGAAAGCAACTATATCATTTATGGCAACTTCAGCGTGGAGCGATGTGTTGGTATAAAGTACGATCAACACAATTTGGTCATTGTGAGTATGACAGCTGGGTCCACTCTTTACTACACATATGTAACTCTAGGGATTCTTATGCCCAAGGGAGGAGACGTACTCTTGGCTGTCTAGGACAAGGGAAGCATGTGTTGTTATTCAGGAGCTGGAAGCTTCAGCATGACAGGTAGGAATTGAACAATCGTGGTCTATACATCACTTGACCTTGCTTAAAACTTGTTTCTTTGGCTTGCTTCATTGGAGTGTTTTCTCCCTCCTGGGCTGACATTGTCTGTTATGTATCACGCATGAGACATATAGAAGTTTCAGAACCCAAAATCATATAGATCAGTAAAAATGTATATATATATGTATATATATATAAATCTATTGAAACTCACACTGGGCTTAATTCATATATTCCAAAATCAGTTTGACCCTCTGCTCATGAGATTCTTTTTATGGTATGTCCCAGCAAATCTGGGCTTCCATCCCCAATAAATTTTGGGGTTGAAGGACACAAAAGCTTTTGCTCAGACGTAAATTCTGTCTGAAGAAAAGGGAAATATTATAAGCCCTTTGTAACCTCTCCAAGAGCAGAAATGATTTACAGCTGTGGCATTGAACCATAATTCCTCGATCTCATTTGAGAAGAGTTCAGTTAGAAACAGTGTCTTGATTTTTGTTTCTTTTGTTTCTTCCCTGTTTTCTTGTCTTGCTTACCAACAATCCATTGTAATTCATGAGTTAGTATGGCAGCAGGCTGAGTGTTCCCTGGAGCTCATTAAATGAAGTGTTTTTCCTAAAATGACGTTTGTCTCCTTGTTTTCAGCCCCTCTTCTTTCCTCTGCCCTTGACTATAACCAGAGCTCAGCAAAAGCTGAGTGACTTTGTGCAGACCTTACTTAGGCTCAGCCTTTTTTTCTTCATTATTTTATTCATGGCTCCTCCGTTTCATTGTTTGCCTTCTCGAAATGTGTTGAAATCTTTCTGTGGTTGATGACTTCCAAAATATCTTGGCTTTTATTGGTTGATTAATTTTGGTATTTCTACAGTTTTATTTAGATATGGTTTCAGGAGGAACAGAAAGTAAATATATTTCCTAGTCTGCCATCTTGAGCTGAAAATCCCTGTGGATTTTAGCATCCAATGTTCCCATGGGAAAACACCCAACCATGGCCTTAATAGATGTAACACTCAAGATTTCAGCTTTTCTTGAGCAATCACTAAGGATTTCATATGTGGTCATTTCTAATGGGGAAATTATAACTATCTCATGACGTTGATTTGAGGATTAAATTAGATAATGAACATGAAAATGCTTTGTAAGATTTAAAAATCTGTAAAAGTGTTTTTTGTTATTATTTGATTTGTTGCTATTTCAGCTTCACTTGACAGTTGTTTATGACCTTGCCTATGTGAGAAAATGCCCTCTGGGTTATTTTTTTGAAAGCCAGAATGTATTTTTCAACAGCTCAATGGAACTGGCATCATTTGTGAAGGTTAAGGGTGAAGGGGTAAATGTTTCTTGACACCTATCACTTTACAGTGTTTTCAGGAACTAACTGACTCATGTATTCCTCTTCCAAATTTGGTTGAGGACCTCCTACCAGCCACATGCTTTACGTCAGGTGTTGGAAAGCATTTTCTGGATTTTAAATATCTTAGGCTTTGTGGGCCATATAGAGTTTCTGTAGCTTGTCCTCCTCTTTCCTCTTCAACAAGCTTTCTAAACGTGAGAACCATTATTAGCTCACAGTCCCACAGATCCAGGCTGAGAGCCTGATTTGATTCGTGGCCATTATTTGCCAATTCCTGCTCTGCGTCTTCACTGAGGAGGGGGACCATGTTTGAGTAATCAGTTCTTTGAATCAACTGTTGGTCTTCTGGGCCTTGTCCTTGCTCTCCTACAGTCTCTAATCAGCGTGGCATCCAGAGAGATCTTGTTAAAACATAAGTCAGATCATGTCACTCAAATTTCTTCAATGGCTTCTTCACAGAAAATGCAAAGTCCTCAGAGTGCCTCCACAGACCTAGAAATCTGGGTGTCTGTTTCCTCTCTGACTGTTTCCTTCTCCTCTCCAATTTGCGCGCTCTGTTTTCCACACGCTGACATCCTTTCTGCTCCTTGGATAGTCCAAGCCTACTCTTGCCTCATTGACTTTCTGCCGCAGGCCAGCCGCAGAAAGAGGATTTCACCGCCCAGGGTCAGAAGGGAAGGGGTAAGGAACTGAAGTAGCACCGACGAATGGGGTCAGAAGCCCATGGGTCAGAAGGCTGCAATGAGAAGCCTAGTCACCGCAACAAAGAATAGACCCCCGCTCGCCGAAACTAGAGAAAGCTCGCATGCAGCAATGAAGACCCAATGCAGCCAAAAATAAATAAATAAAAAATAAAGTATAGAATCTTAAAAAAAATCTATAAAGAATATTACAAGAATAGAATCACAGGCCAGTTTCTCCTTTGAACATGCATGCAAAATGTGTAAAGAGAAGCACAAACTATATCCATGGTATGTAAAACAATCATATATCAGAATCAAAGTAGCTTTATTCTTCTGGCAATGCAAGGTTGCTTTAATGTCCAAACGTGAAACTGATCCCAGGAATGAATTAGAGTGGGAGAAAAGTCATTTAAAACAGAAATCTTGGGACTTCCCTGGTGGTCCAGTGTTTAGAACATGGCGCGTTCACTGCTGGGGCCCTGGGGTCCAATCCCAGGTCAGGGAACTAAGATCCTGCAAGACATGAGGCAGGGCCCCGAAAAAAAAAAAGGAAAGAAAGAAGTCTTAACCAGGAGAAGCACAAGATCGAATAAACATAACAGATAACACCTTATGAAAAGTAGGTGAAGATTATGGAATATTCTAAGATTTAAAACAAAAAGAAACTTTTAAAGATTCAAAAGGATGTGACAAATATTGTACATAGGCCAAAATAAAATGAAATAAAATATACAAATGATGGGAGCCCAAAATTCCAGATGCCCAAGTCCTGTCTCTGAAGATTCTCATTCAATGGGTTCAGGATTTCCTCCTTATTTAAAAACCTACAGGTGATTCTGGTACGATTCACAGACACAATGTAAAGCTTCTCTTTTACAGGAAAGAATACCAGATTATTTTGTTATCTTGTAGTTATACTAACAGGTTGTACTATTGACGGATAAGTCTGCTGTGAAAATGCACCCCCACTAGGGATAAAAAAGGAACTAGTAGTCTCTACTGCTACTTGGTGGCAGCACGCATGTATTGCAAGGGCAATTATTGTAGCAATCCAAATTAGTGGAACATTTTAGAATTGGAAGACGACATACAGATCATCTAGTCAAGCTTCCAACTATTATAGTTGTGAAAACTAAGGCCCATATAAATGAAATGATTTATCTCCAAAGAGCATTAGTGAAAGTATGAAATAAAAAATATCTCTGAACTTTTAATTTAGTGCTGTTTTTATTAATCTCAAGTATTAGCTTAAACTTCAGTGTGACAGATTTGGTATTGAATTCCTGCTCACGTTTACTGATTGCGTGTCTTTTAGTAAGTTACTAAAACACTTTTTTTTTAAATAGACGTATTTAATTATTTATCTTTGGCTGCCTAGGCTCTTCGTTGCTGTGCACGGGCTTTCCCTAGTTGCGGTGGGCGGGGGCTACTCTTTGTTGCAGTACGCGGGCTTCTCATTGTGGTGGCTTCTCGTTGTTGCTGAGCACGGGGTCTAGGTGCGTGGGCTTCAGTAGTTGTGGTTCACGGGCTCTAGCACGCAGGCTCAGTAGTTGTGGCACATGGTCTTAGTTGCTCCGCGGCATGTGGGATCTTCCCGGACCCGGGCTCAAACGTGTGTCCCGTGCACTGGCAGGTGGATCCTTAACCAGTGCGCCCACAGGGAAGCCCTACTAATACACTTTTAACTTTGCTTTTCACGTATGTAAAATGGTGAGCCTTGACTGATATAGAATATGAGATAACCTAGCACTGTTCTTAACACATATATGTAGTTAAAACTTTTTGGCTCTCATCCCTCTTAAACAGCCTCTATCCTCTTAATAATGAATGTGTCTTTCAGCTAGCAGAGCACCCCAGAGCTGACCACATTCTGGCAAGAGATATAGGATTCTTTTTCTTACTGGGGGTTCTTTATACCTGATAGTTGAAGTGCACTTAAACATGAACAACTCTTGTTTATACTGTAGTAATGGATTTGATGGACGAATTTTAGAAAGTAATATGCAGGAATTGAGCTGCCTTACCCTCAAGAAATATAATTCGATAGTGGTGGCTAGAACGATAAACAGTGTTTGGACAGGGAGTCCATATTGGATGTGAACTTCCTGTACTCCCATTCGTCTATTAAGAATAAAGAGAATCCTTTCAAAATGTGTTTTAAAGGGCAGTTATTTCTTTCTGCCTCATTTAAGTTACGTGCAAGAAAAAGACAATCTCCTGCATCCTTGTTTAATAGGCTTTTAATATAAAGCAGATAATTTTTTGCAACATTTCCCAAACTTTTCATTATCGAATTGGCTGAGGCTTCTCAACGATTATCATTTCACAACAATATCTCCATCTTCAGCTTCTTTCAATGAATTGGCCTAATAGATGTGCCATTAAAACAGAGCTTCACTCTCAACGTATTTTTAATTTTGTATTCAAACAGTATGAAGGATTCAGCCATAACAGTGAGTGGATTTCTGATACATGCTACATGATGGATGCAACTAAGTGAAAGAAGGCTACATATTGTATGGTTCCATTTATATGAAATGTCCAGCAGTGGCAAATCCATACACACAGAAAAGATTCTACATTCGTGGTTGCCAGGGGTTTGGAAGAGAGGGAAATAGGGAATGACTCCTTAAAATGGGTGTAGGTTTCCTCTTGGTTGATGAAGAAGTTTTGCAGCTCGGCAGTGGTGATAGTTGCACAACACTGTGACAGTAGTAAATTCCACTGAATGGTACAGTGAATTGTAAAATGATCCAAATGGTGAATTTTGTGTTATGTTCATTTTACTACAATAAAAAGGAGAAGGAATTCGGGAAAGACTTAGAGTTTGGGAAACTAAGGTGAACTGGTCAAGAAAAAGACAGCTCTATTGTTCAGTTTTCTCTCAGCTCTCCCAGTGCATTAATCCTCAGCAAAAAGTAGGCTGAACTTGTAGATGAGAGTCATTCAACACAGTCCAGGGAAAAGTAAATAAAGTAAAACCCAACTCTTCTTCTTTAGCACATGTATGAAAGGTTAACTTGCTGCTCAGCCACGTGGACCTTCATGAAGACGTTTCACTTTAGGTGTCCTCTACTTCAGTACTTTACTCACAGCTCATTCACACATGTAGGCAACAGCATTCCTTAATTCGATGGAATCTGCAGCACTGGTTGTGATCAGTCTCGTGAAAAGAAAAGGAAAGGTGGCGCGGAAGCCAAGGGAAGAGATTTTCAAGACAGAGACGTTGTTTAAGATCTAACTGGGCTTGGCGGTCACAAAGAGAAGGATTGAGAAGTAGTCCCCTGGACTTGTCAACGGAGAAATCATTGGGGGCTTCAAGGAGATCAGTTTCACGAGAGTAGTGGGGCAGAAACCAGATCGCAGTGTAGATGGGAGGGGAGAAATGGGGGGCAAGTCAAGAAATTGATGGCAAAGGGAAAGAAGGGAGGGGTGGATAGGAGGACAGGAGAATGGAATGGAGGAGAGCATTTCCTTGTGGCTCTTTAATATGGCTGGGAGGGGCCAAAAGAGAAGGAGAGCGTGAAGATGTAGGAAGAGGGGGTGGCATCCCGAGCCCAAGGAGGACTGGCGCCTGTCTTCAGCTCCCACCAGCTGGATGGTCCCTCCCTCTAGCTTTCCACGTAGGCTGTGGAAGTTGCCCCTTGCCTCCTTGGATCAGCTGCCCTTGATTCGTTCGTCCTTTTCTTATTTCTCAGCACATCTGGGTCATACGTTATGTGAAGACAAACAAATCACCACTGATGCTTAATTTTCTTGAAAAATCCCCCAGGCAGGTACCATTTTGGAGAACTACCTATTGTGCCTCAGCAAGCCAAAGTAGCCCATTTTTCCTCTCTCATTGGGAGAGATTGCTGTTTCTTGGAGAACCTGATGAAGAGGGTGACTCGCGCTTAGGAATAACGTTGCTTGAAAAGTGCAAAAGGTGAGGTAGTTTGGCTCTGAGGGGCCTCTGAGGCCTGAGACTTCCTGAGAGATGGCAGACTCACAGCTCCCATTTCCCTCTGACCCTGGGCTATGAGCTCATCAAATGAGATGGTAAATAAAGTCACTGACATGGTTTAAAGGATAATTTTGTTCTCTCTTGTTCACTCAGAGCAAATTGAATGGAATTTGCATACAACATATGGATGAACCATCCATACGATGGGGCTTGACCATATCCTCATGGTTCCCCTTCCCTTTTCTACATCTGGCCCCTTTAGCTCTGCAGACTTAACCCCACACCATCAGTCCACCCAGTCGGTCCACTGGACGTCTCTTCCTCTTTCGCATCTGGTCGTTGTCGTCACCTTGTTCTCCACTACCGCCTCCTGCAGTAGCTGTTAGGTCCAGAGAGGTTGGTTCACTGTGAGCAAGTAACTGTCAACTCCATGGACAGGTGGAAGTGACTTGGCAGCCGGGATGCGCCCACCCTGAGTTCATTATACCCATGAGGGTCAAGGAGAATGGGGATGCAGCTGGTCTGCAGAGCCCCGGCAGTTCTGAGACACATGTTCCTGGATCCACACGTTGCTCCATACCCAGCCTTGCCTTTCTTTTTTCTGTCTCTTGACTCCATCCAGGTTTCTGCTCTCCTTGTCCCTTTGGGGAGGGAGGCCAGTACCAGTCCAGGTGTAGTCCCCCAAAGCTTCCTACTTCCAAGCGTTACGTAGGCTTGTATATCCACTTGCTTGGGTTGCCCTGGCATTCGTGCCAACAAGTTGAGTGGTTTAAGCCCTAGGCTCTCTTTTCTGGCAAGAATGTGCCTAAAAATCTCCACCTCTGGTTTGGTGGCCCCTAAAAATTCCCAGTCAGTTTTGGTGAGGGGACACTTGGTGACAGTGTTGTCTTTCGAAATGAGTAGTTCCGTTACCGACGATACTTTGCTCCCCATACATTATTTATAAGGTTTCCCTGTTTGTATGTGCAAACTATTTGTGTGTATATTTGGAGAAATACATTGTACAGGCCTCTTTTTTTTTCTTCCACACACCCTAGAGATGTCATAGAGGCGGTAAATGTGTCCAACTTTTTGAGAAATTGGAACAATCAAGACTTACCTGTATGGAATGCTGTTAACGATGTCAATTCCCGTGACAGTACCTTTCATCTGACACACTTAGGGACTGTTAACAGATTAAAAGTAGTAAAAGACGCGGATAGAGAGAATTTTCATTATCTTGTGCACTGAAATCTTGGATTTTCGTTGGTTTGAATGGGCCTGAAAATGTATTTTTTTTAGTAGGGACATAGAAGCCTCTAGCGGTATTCTTAATAAAACAAGGTGAGTTATAAGCAATCATCTGATGGAGGGTAAATGTACCACAGTCCAGTTTAAGAAAAATACAATATAAAAGTCTTACCATGGAAGAAAATCTTTATATGATCTTTTGTAAAAAAAAAAAAAAAAGCTTCAAGAAACATAAAGACATGACACCATATTCAGTTTAAAGTCAGTGACTTGTAAGCAAGGCAAAGCAAAGACAGTCTGATTAAGGCCGTTGCATTGTTGTGGCATTTTTTCGGCCTCACCCATTTCTGTGGCGTTTTTAGAACCTAAGCTTCTAGGGCACAGGGAACTTCATCTTGACGTAGGGCTGAGCAAATGCACGGAGCATTTCTCAATAAGTAGGCATTAAATTCTTAGTCCAGAAGGGGCCTTGAGATGCCCTCTCTTTACTCCTTGGTAGAACTGTTTTAACCATCCCCCGAAAACAGATTTTTTTCTTTAAATCTCAAAATTCAGAGATTCCACAATCAGAACTTCCTTCTCATATTGCCATGTGGTCTGCTGTGGGCATCTGTCGAATGGTGTGAACTCTGCGTGGGGAGTCTGGCCTACCCTCGAGGCCCATGGTTTGGGCTGCGGTGGTGCCATGCTGTGCTCAGGGGCCTTCTTTTTGGGAAGTCTGGGCTCCAGTGAGCCTTGGTCATGCTCTTTTATGGAACCTTGGGTGCTAGACCACTCTGACCCTCAGTCTCATTTGCAGGTTCTGGGGAGGATTAAATGAGCTCATGTGATATCCAGGTGACTGAGGCAGAGTCGGCTCGGGATGAATCTTTGCTTCGTTTTCATTAGCTGCGGAGAAGACGATGACAGCTTGGTGCCTCTCCAACTTTAATATGGGTATGCCTCTCTTGGGGATCTTGTTAAATGCAGGCTGGTATTCAGTAGTTCTGGGTGGGGCCTGGATTCTGTGCTTCTAACAAGCTCCTAGGTGACGGTGACGCTGAGGGCAAGGGTTTGGCACCTGCGTTTCTCCCTTTCCGGAAGAGCAGGATGTCTGCCGCACCCCCACCCGAGAGGAGCAAACATCCGCAACGTGACTACTAGGAACCAGCTTCCCTCACAGGCAAGGGACCTGTACCACTGCTCCCAACCATTCTGTCTGAGGCGCAGCAAGCCAAAACACTGAAATGCTGAGGTTTGCAGCAAAGAGGAGGTTTATTCACAGGGCAGCCAAGCGAGGACGTGACGTGACAATAGGTCTCAAATCTGCCTCCCCAAAGGCAAGGGGCTTTGGGTATCTGTGGGATAAAGAATAAAGAAGCAGGGCAGTATGAGGCATGGGGAGCGTGAGGAAAGGTGATTGGAAAAAGGTGTGCTCATCATTGTTCTGAGCTGGCGTAACTAGGCTACAGGCCTCGGCACATTCTCAGGCTGGAGTTGGGGAAAACAGGAGCAGAATGGAAGATGACAGCGTGTGAAGGAGGTGTGGTGTCCATAGGTTCGGGGTCTGACGTGCTTCCTGCTGAAGCACCGACGCCCATCAAAGCCGTAAATGGGGTGCTGGGGAAAACAGGAGCAGAATGGAAGATGACAGCGTGTGAGGGAGGTGTGGTGTCCATAGGTTCGGGGTCTGACGTGCTTCCTGCTGAAGCACCGACGCCCGCCAAAGCCGTAAATGGGGTGCAGGGGAAAACAGGAGCAGAATGGAAGATAACAGCGTATGAAGGAGGTGTGGTGTCCATAGGTTCGGGGTCTGACGTGCTTCCTGCTGAAGCACCGACGCCCGCCAAAGCCGTAAATGGGGTGCTGGGGAAAACAGGAGCAGAATGGAAGATGACAGCGTATGAAGGAGGTGTGGTGTCCATAGGTTCGGGGTCTGACGTGCTTCCTGCTGAAGCACCGATGCCCGCCAAAGCCGTAAATGGGGTGCTTGGGAAAACAGGAGCAGAATGGAAGATGACAGCGTATGAAGGAGGTGTGGTGTCCATAGCTTCCATATTAGAGGTACTGCCTGCCTGATCTGAGAGCAGAGAGTGAAAGTGGGAGAGCCTCTTCCTAGATTCTAACTCCTCTGAATTTATAGCACTGGCTCTGCCTGGCTTTATGACATATCCATTGTACGTGTCACAGAGAAAGAGCGGGCGGGGCAGGGGGTGAGGCAGGGGTCACATGCAAGCCCAGCTGGTGGCTTAACCCCGGCCCAAAGGCAAAGGGCGGGGCCCCTTCTGGACTTTCTAGTGGCTGGGACGTCTGGCTGTGGGTGGCAGGTGTTTGGCACCAGCTGGGCCACCATGCGGAGACTGTTGGGGACTGTGGAAGCCTCCTCCAGAGCTCACCCTTCCTGGGGACTGGCTCTGCAGGCCCCTCAGCCCTGCGTATGTACCGGCCAGGCCTTCCCCACCACGGGGCCCAGAGGCCAGAGCCTGCTCAGACCTGAGGGCAGGAGGCAGCCAGAGCTTACCAGGGTGTGGGCCACCTCGTCCGGAGACCTCCCCAGCTCCTCTGCGAGACCTGGAGACAGGATCGCCTTCTCCAGGGCTGCTCAGCTGCCAGCATCACCATGAGCCAGGTGGCCAAGGTTTCTGAGCAGGAGATGCAGAGCCCTGATCCGACTGGATGCTGCAGCCCACGATGTCCCTTCCTGGCAGATAGGTTCTTTCTTCACTTCTTGTTTGAAATTTGGTAAAAGAACATTTAACCCTTGGCCTGTCCTTCAGGGTATATAGATGGTAGTGGCTTAGCCGGGATTCGATCCAAGCCTGTGTGATTCCAGAGCTTGTGCTCTGGACTGTGGTGCCTCCTTATCGTATATGCTTCATGTGTTACTTGTTTTTTTTTTTCTTGTAGTCCTTATGGTACTTAGCCCTAAGTGCCATACCTGTAACGAACAGCTACACTGCCCTGTAGGAGGTCTTCTTTTGTTCAACGCCTGAATTGGTCATCCACCACACTGTGTTCTAATCTCAGAAGATACAGGTCAGGGACCACCAGTTGTCAGCATGGCACCATTCCATATTTCGAATTGAGGCTTGAAGCCCGTATTTTCCCTTTGTCTAGTTTGAAGGATCCAGATATGTAAAGATGATATTCTAGATAAATCATGGGCTATCCTGAAAGAAATTCACCAGTGAATTGTTCCGTATGGATTAGAAGCCAGCTTCTCTGGCCTTCCTGGAGTATATCCAGTAAGGCGTCTCATTCATGTCTAGAAAGCAACTATATCATTTATGGCAACTTCAGCGTGGAGCGATGTATTGGTATAAAGTACGATCAACACAATTTGGTCATTGTGAGTATGACAGCTGGGTCCACTCTTTACTACACATATGTAACTCTAGGGATTCTTATGCCCAAGGGAGGAGACGTACTCTTGGCTGTCTAGGACAAGGGAAGCATGTGTTGTTATTCAGGAGCTGGAAGCTTCAGCATGACAGGTAGGAATTGAACAATCGTGGTCTATACATCACTTGACCTTGCTTAAAACTTGTTTCTTTGGCTTGCTTCATTGGAGTGTTTTCTCCCTCCTGGGCTGACATTGTCTGTTATGTATCACGCATGAGACATATAGAAGTTTCAGAACCCAAAATCATATAGATCAGTAAAAATGTATATATATATATATACACATATATATATACACATATATATATATACACACACATATATATATATATATATATATATATATATATATATAAATCTATTGAAACTCACACTGGGCTTAATTCATATATTCCAAAATCAGTTTGACCCTCTGCTCATGAGATTCTTTTTATGGTATGTCCCAGCAAATCTGGGCTTCCATCCCCAATAAATTTTGGGGTTGAAGGACACAAAAGCTTTTGCTCAGACGTAAATTCTGTCTGAAGAAAAGGGAAATATTATAAGCCGTTTGTAACCTCTCCAAGAGTAGAAGTGATTTACAGCTGTGGCATTGAACCATAATTCCTCGGATCTCATTTGAGAAGAGTTCAGTTAGAAACAGTGTCTTGATTTTTGTTTCTTTTGTTTCTTCCCTGTTTTCTTGTCTTGCTTACCAACAATCCATTGTAATTCATCAGTTAGTATGGCAGCAGGCTGAGTGTTCCCTGGAGCTCATTAAATGAAGTGTTTTTCCTAAAATGACGTTTGTCTCCTTGTTTTCAGCCCCTCTTCTTTCCTCTGCCCTTGACTATAACCAGAGCTCAGCAAAAGCTGAG